>NW_004797588.1:241660-261310 GCF_000002075.1 Aplysia californica | reverse complement strand
CACACACACACACACACACACACACACAGGCTGTTGGCTCATCGAACATATAAGTCGCAAGGGCTTTACAAAAATCCCATAATTGCTCACCAGTCAAGGAAAACTTCAATGAGGGCGCTCGCAAATGCAACCACGCACTTAAATTAAAAATCGACCTTACCCAAGGAGGTTATTTGTAAGGTCCATGGCCTTACCGCAATCCGCGGAGCTGATCCAAGGACTATTCTTGAACATACAGGACTTAAGGTTACATATGATTGTACCAGGAATAATTATTAATTTCGGCCTCTCCGCATTGCAATTAAGGGAGACATTTACGAACGTTTGTTCATGAATATATTATAATTATCTGATCATTCATCATCTACGAAGACCTTACCCTTTCATTTTCCCCGAAAAAACAAAAACAAAACGAACGAAAGAACAAACAAACAAACAAACAAACAAACAAACAACAAAAAAGGTATTGTGAAAACTTTCATTGTTAGATAATTTACTTTTGTTTCGCAAAAACTACCTTTTATTTTTATTTTAGTCAAGCACTTTTTATTTATCTATTTATTTATACTATTATAATGGTCTTTTTTTGTTTATTTACTTTGAGTATGGCGACACAGGCGGGTAATGAGTCAAGAAAGTTCAGTAGCTAATTAGTCACTGTTAATGGTGCAAGAATTACATGCGTGCTAGAGAATAAAATTATCGAGTGCAAGAGTGTTTGCGCTTTTCCACTTAAGCGTGTCAGACATGGTTATAGCTATCAAAGAGCGCACCAATATATACACTGTGGTATCGTGTTGAAAATTAGGCCTCGTCAAAATAATGAAATCATAAAAACCAACAATTTTCCATCCGTGGGACAATTTCTGTATATTGTTTTATTTTGTTAAAAGTCTATTTAAAACTCATTTCTATCTGGAATTTTACTGAAAAACGTTGATAAAACGCACACACCTAAAATTTAATTAATTTGCAGTTTTCAAGAACACTCAAGCCTTGGAAGTCACAAAACTTGGGCGACCAATTTTCTCGCTAATTTTACCTCTGACACAAGTCAACCCCCACCTCCTTCAATAGAAAATTTGAAATCAAAATCAAGACAAATGAATAAGCTTTAGAAAATACGAATGTTATGTTACTACCCATTACGCCATCTGGCGTTTAGGGCAGCAACAAAGGATCTCCAGCTCTGTCTGTTTTGGGCCATCTTGGTCAGCGTTCCCCACGAATGATTCCAGGACTTTATTTCAGACTCTACTGTGCGTCTCCAGGTCACTTTGGGTCTGCCCCTTTTGCGATGTCTTTCGGGTGTCCAGTGGAGGACAGTCTTCACAATAGAGTCTGGTTCTCTTCTCAAAACATGCCAAATCCATCTCCATCTTCTCCTTTTTATTATGGTGGTCATGTCCTCTTGCCTACATTTTCGTAACAGATCTGCGTTGGAAATCTTGTCGGGCCAGAAGATTCTGAGTATTTGGCGTAAGCTGGTTGTATGAAAGGAAGACAGCTTGGCACGGTCATGATCAATCATCCTCCAGTATTCAGCTCCATAAATAGGATTGTGGATAGTACACCGCTGTTATACAGCTTTAACTTGGTTTCTATACTAAACTGTCCTGACTTCCAGATGTTGATCATGCTTCTGTGTACAGATCTTGCCTTGCCAAGTCTGTTCATTTTGTCTTCCTTTGTGCCGCCGTCAGTTTTGATTATGCTGCCTGGGTAGGTAAATGTGTCTGTTATAGGCAGGTCTGTGTTGTTCACCTAATAGAAGATACGAATGACTACATACTATTACACACGTATGTAGCCCAAAACTGACGAGTGCCTGATTCCACCGCGTTGTGACACATGTAGGCCTATATAAATTAAATTGATTAGAACACGAGGATTTCCCGATTATGTTAGAGATGGTAACGTTTCATAGTCATACGACTTCCATTTTTGACCTTTGACAGGGGTTGTGGCTACTAATGTACTTGCATTTTGTCGTGGTCTCTGAATTATTTTAGACCACGCTACAGCAGTCACGTAGGGGCTTATCTATGCATAAATTAAGGGCTTGTTACAAGAAACTGAATCGCATCCCTAATATTGTTCGGTTAGTGGGCAAAAAGAAACACACGCTTAAAGGGCTCTTTGTTTTACTTTCGTCCTCTATTACACAAGCCTATAACTGAACAGTGACTACTAATTATAAATAAGGAAGTGCCGTTACGTAACAGTTATACGGTAACAAGTATAATGTAATGTACACTATGCCACAGTCTCTGGCCATATTAAGGGTTAGCTGTTTTCAGAATTAATTATCTCCTGCTAAGGGTCTGGAAAGCAAATCTATTAGGCTAATCTAAAAAGGAAACACAAAGTTGGTGAAGTTGACCCTATTGTAAAATAAGTAGAGAGACTTCGATCTCAGGGCTTATTAGGGTTATTTGATTCATTTATTCATTCATTCATTCATTCATTCATTCGTTCATTCATTCATTTATCTATTTATTTATTTATTATCCGTACTGCAGCATCGACATATTAAACATAAGGAAATACCCTAACTTTTTCTAACAATATAATATAGTTTAGTCTCTACGGGTTTGTGGGGTAGCGGTGTCTCATACAGGAGACTTGAGTTCGATTCATGAGGAGGGAGAAAATAGTAATTGAGTATCTCGGATGTTGTATTCTTTTCAGCCCAGGGCCAGAAGCAGGCCATCTACATGCTTTACATGAAAACTTCTACTTAAAAAAAAAAAAACACTAAGAGGAAAGGACATTGACCAGGAACCATAAACACGAATTTGGTGCAAAAATGGAAGACACATGACAACTAGAACGAATCTTCCTTAACAGCATAGTTATTAGTAGCCTATAGGCCACAGATAGAACTAGTTTGTTTGACAAATTTATAGGCAATCTTGTCAGATCGGGACGCACAATCTGCAATAATAATGTGTACGACGGTGTGCTTATGTGTGAGCGCGAGAGTACAGTGTATGTGCAAATTAAACATTTTTTTAAACCGGTGAAGCAAGCCATGTAGCTGTGAGATAAATATAAATCTTTTCACTGAGTTCCAGGGGATATATTATCCTCGACTTCTTGCAGGCCCGACTGATCGTTATTTTCCCAGTTATGAAACTGCTTTCGATCTTGCCCTCCTTGTGAATAGAGGAGAGTATTCTTTTCCTCGTCTCTCCAATTCCAACTTCTTTCAGCCTGCCGTAGAGGCAACAAAAGGTCTCGTATCAATACCGACGCAATAGAGCTCACCAAATCTAAACATTTGAAACCTAAAGACGACAGTAGAGAAAGAATAAAGTTCCAAATAGGTATGTAATTTAATCATGGGTTTTTAAAAAAAAGTTTGTTCTTTTTCTATAAGGTTTAAGTGTTCCAAGAACTCGTCTCGTCCTAGAGAAATATTCCGATTACCGCTGCCAGACTTTTCTTTGACAAGATCACATTCTCGAAGATTTACTCTTAATTTGCTCCAGCCACGAAGTGTACTAGATTATATAAGAAAAGCAAAGAAAAGAAATGCTCCCCTATCCCATCTTCGGTAACGTTTGACTTTTTGAAGCTATCGTCACCAATATATCTTTCAAATGAAAAGAAAAATTCGTACTCATCTTCGTTTGATAGCTTTCTTTCTGTCTTCGTATCTAAAGGTCATTATTATTTTCTTTCACTTTCAGCAACTCCAGCGATTTTCTTCTTTTTTTTTTTAGGCTACTGTCAAAGGATTTTATCCTCCCAGTCAGCTGACGTGATTGCAGACAATGACATAGTAGCGCCCTCTTCCTGCCGTGTGTGCAGAGGTCACCTGTTAATTCCCCAGGTTTTTTTTCTTCGAACATGAGCGGATAAAAGTTATAAGCATCTATGTCATCAACAACCAATATTTCCTTCGAAAAGCAGAATCGACAGGAATAGCAATATATTTCCTTGAAAATCCGTCCACATGCTGTAAAAATGGATTCTTGTTTACGCTTATCTATTTTCCAAGAAAGCTCAATTGCGTCGAATCTGCACGATCCAATTTCCCTTGAAAGAGTTTGTATGTGTGTGTTGTGTGTGTGTGTGTGTGTGCGCGTGTGTGTGCGTATGCATATGTGTGTGTGTGTGTGTGTGTGTGTGTGTGTGTGTGTGTGTGTGTGTGTGTGTGTGTGTGTGTGTGTGTGTGTGTGTGTGTGTGTGTGTGGAGTGGGGAAAGGGAAGGTAGCAGAGAAAACCTGTTGGTGCCGATAAAGAGGAAAGGAGAGAGAGAGAGAGAGAGAGAGAGAGAGAGAGAGAGAGAGAGAGAGAGAGAGAGAGAGAGAGAGAGAGAGAGAGGGCACCCATGTTTTTGTTTCCTCTCTTACATTTAAAAAAGAAAAGACTGTTTTATGTTGCTTTCGATTCCTGAAACGTCATGGCTTACCCTTATTTTCGTCATAGTGTCATTCAAGTAGACATCTCCACGCATAGCAAAGAATTTCGTCAAACTGAAAAGGCCAATGCCACAAGATAATGCTTGGAAAACCAAACCAAATCATTGTTGGTGTAGTCACCAGTAACGTAGCCCCGATATGATATGAATCCTACAGGTATGTGAAGAGTGAAATACCATGAAACAGCAGCTGGAGAAATGCGACTTTGCTCCCAATAAAGACGCTTTGTTTGCAACTCTCTGTGACATTTGGAATGAAATGACATATATTTTGTCAAAAATTTAATAGAGGCGATGCCCAAAGGGCTCGTGCACAACACAAAACCAATGACCCCTAAGGGAAATATCAATGAGAACATTTCATGTTAAGTCCAAGTTTTGCTTGGTATTTGTGATTGCTATATTGTTTTCTGTTTTGCTTGAAACTATCGTGACAAAATATCAACATAGAACATTGTTTATTGCAATACAAAATTCTCCATAGATATGTAATGTATGTCCATTCTATCAATATTGAGACTCCTCCATACAAGGGCGAAGACACTTTTACGTTTCTTTGATTTCACACAATTTTGCCAAGCCTGGTTTTTTAAAGGTCAGTGTTGAGCGACCATATCTCGGACGTCTCTTAACATAGATGAAATATTAATGTGTCGGATGATTTAGAATGTTTCTTAGCTTTAAACTGGTATGCTGCATGAGTAGGTAAAGCGAGGCTTTAATTAACACTATGATTTGGTGATTACATTTTCACGTTTGTCAACGCCACTATAAGTGACTATCTATAGATCTGTGTATCTATCTATCTTTCTTTCACTATCAATCCAATCCCCTCCCTAACAAAAACACACGTACACATATACACACACACACAAACAGGGGCGAAGGCTGACTTGTTTGACAGGGTAATCAAAGTAAAACGGGACCAGATATGGCCTGTAGATATGACACAAGAATCTTACTCGAGGCGGCGACTCTGAGTTGTGAATGAAAACAAATCCGGAATTCATATTGTATGTTCAACCGCCAAAATAATCGGGAAAGTATCTTATTAAATATCAGTTCCAACTAAAATTAAATTTAACTTTAGATGTGAATACATAAACACAAAGCAAAGAAGCAGAGATGTCAGTACTAGATCTATATGTTATAGATCTACCAGTAAGTCTAACTCTTTGGTAGAACATGACAATTATCATTTTTTAAATTTTACATTTGGCTATTTTTGTTAGCCTTCCGCGGCCAGGAGCTGGTGTCATAATCGAGGTCACGATCTGATTATAGGACGGTAAAACGTCGAGGAAAAAAAGAAAGTATTTGCAACAGTGAAGAGATTGTTAGGAGTTAGTTCCCCTCACATTTGTGAGGTAGACTCGACCAGTGTTAGTTAGCTTACACAATCAGGGCTTGAGATTGATTTTAACTGTGACCCCAAAGGGGTGAACAGGGTATATGTGGCAATGAAACAGCTTAGACTACTATGCACATGTTCCCTTCATCTATATTGGTGGACTCTTTCAGCCTCACTTTAAGCTTACTTTATCAAAGCTTGCGACTGCTTATGGAGTGGCCCGAGAGGGGTGAGGAGGCTATTACTGTGACCGTGAAACCGTTTTGAATGTTAGGCGTACTGTTCATTGTTGATTACGAACGTCTTTTGACATTTAATTTAAGAGGTTTACGTTTATGGATGAATTTGACAGCGACAATGTTTCAAAATTAGGAAGGGAAGTAGTGATTATTTGATTATATAGACCCTTCGCCCCTGCACACAAACACACACACATATACACACACATGCATACACACACACACACACACACACACACACACACACACACACACACACACACACACACACCAGAACATTTCAGTTAATTACCATAATAAACATATGTTACTAATTCAAGGCGATAATTATCTTATTACCCGATGAAATGTTTTTTTCTTGAAAACATACATCCTTTTAGACGTCAGTGAATGTCATAAATAATCAATCGAATGTACTTAAACTCCACGTATCTTCAAGGCTGTGTTCTGCATGCCTAGTGTTGATCTGTTTAAAGTCTTACAGATAAACATAAGGAACATGACACACACATTCAGAACACTCGTGGTGGATAAAGAAACATTCCAGGTATGCTAGTACTCTTGGTTCTATAGCTTTGCAATTTGGTTTTTGTCATTTTGTGATACTTTTAAGAGGGCCCTCGCGGCCTAGGGGTTAAGGTGTTTGCCTCTTGTTCAATAGGTCCCGGGTTCGAATCGGGATAGAAAAGGAAAACTTTCTTCTCCAAATTTTTCTCCTTTCACATCCTTTTCTACTCTCTAACAATGTTCTGTTGTTTGCTTTCGTCTCCACTTTCTACCCCCACCCCCTCACCTTCTTTGCCTCATCCCCTTGGGCTCCTGACTCTTTCTGCAAAATGATCTGAATCGTGTCGATGGGGATGAAAAAAAAAGTCTACATAAAAAAAAGAACAATGAAGAAATGTCAGATTGTTTTGAGGTTGGGTTTTACGAGCGAACGAGTTTTGAAATCTGTGAGTGAATAAGTGAGCAGTTGGGTGTGAGTGCGCACGTGAATGAGTGTGCGCATTGTGGGTCTTCATACGACAGCTCAATTGAAGTATACCCAAAATATGTCAGAAAGCTTAGGATGTTTTGACTTTCTTAGCTTCATTGTCAACAAAAGCTCAGTTTTAATCCATGACTCAAAAATTAAAAATAATGTTTTGCTATTTCGCTCAGGGATACAAGTAAATTTATTCTTTCAATATAAACGGCATACATTCATTGTGCTGGTTTTAAAGCTGCCTGGAATTGCTTGGAGAAAAAAGAGGAGAGTTTAATATTGGAAAAGGTTGCCTTGCGTGTTGACTGTCAAACGGTGAACGCAGTTAAATCACGGTGCAACTGTCAACAATAGAAAGGAAAAATAACACATTATAGTAAGTCATCATACCTGAACACAGTGTCTTCACGTGGTGTTTCAACAACTATACAGAAAGACAAAACAATTCCATTATGTAATAATCATTACTGTCACAAATATGGGTGCTCAGACTTCTAGGCGGCAATAATTATCTCAAGTACCGGTACATTAAGCATTTTGAAAGTAAAGATGATACTCGTTCTGAAAGCTGTCTGTGCCGCTGGTCTGCTCCATACTCTTAAGGTGATGGATCTCCATTGTTTTGGTTGCCACAAAGAGTTCGACCAGGTCTTTGCCCAGGGCATCCACCAGCACAGCGTCCTCTTGTAGGCAGGTCAAGGCTGTCTCTAGGTCCGGTGGGAGGACACAGAAATCTTCTGTCTTATTTTGCAGGGGTATCTGTGAATTGGCATTATCGCAAAGTAATGAAACGATAAGGAGACTTGGCGATTTTGATTCAATAAGAACAAAGTGTTTTCAAAAATTAATTATTGCCCATCCATCGTTTCACCTGTAAGGTTGTATGTGTAACATGTTTAAACAATCTGAAACTCACATGGGGGTAATAATGTAAATAACCAGAGACAATAATTATATTATAATAATATTATATTTCATACCAAACGCTCACTTAAAGAACACCAATTCTGTTTTATCCTAATAAGAATAACCCACTATTTTGTACTCTTGGACTACTGGAGTTGACAAAGGTGAAGGTGGGTTTTTTCTGTACTGAAGACTCGGTACTTTGTTAGTTGAATTTTTCGATGAATGCCGTTTTTTATGTGAAAGGACAAAGGGAGACAAGTGGGGCATACAAAACTGATGTGTTTCCACTTTCGATAAGTTTCCTTGTTCGTGCTTGAAAAAAAAACCGGTTCATGTGAAAGGCTTCAGCTAAGCGAGAGCGAGAGTGAGAAAGAGAGGGGATCGAAAGAAACTCACATTTGGATTTTTTGTTTCTGGAATTGGTGCAGTTGACAGAGCAGAAGATCATTGATACTTCGAGCTACTTGGAGCCATGTCTGTCTGAGTCAGTGATCAACGAAAATGCTTTGAACAAGGAAGGCAGTTTGTATTGTTTACCGCGCTTATTTCCACTGTTAGCTGGTGACCCAGATGTTTCCCTCGTTAACCGTACCTTGTTCCTGATCCCGTCTATACCGGCGGCCACTGTGGCAGCCATGACCAGATAAGGATTTCCGGCTGAGCTGGGGAGTCTGTCCTCTGCGTAGATGTTGTTCTTTCGGGTTTTCCGCACCACGAAAGTCGCATTCTTGTCCAGCACAGACCAATCGCTCCTTGTTGGAAGACGTTCTTTTCCAATACGCCTGTAATAGTGTGAATTTTGGTCTTAGTAAAATGGCTTCCCTCAGTATGCCCACATTAAGTAACGAAGGGCCAAGAAGTTCCATCTATTTATCTCCTGAGGGGTACACCCACTAGGCTGGGACCCTCTTTTGGTACGAAATCTGAAAATTGCATATATGTATGTCACTGAATTGGTCATTCGATTAAAAACAAGAGAAATAATTTTGATAGTTCTTTATCTAATGATATAACTATTAAAAGATATCTGGTTTTCGACAATTGCCGGGAAGTAATTTGACATCTGACAGCAGTTTGTGGAGATAAAAAGTCAATGAGTTACTCTTGAATATTATTATTGCACTGTACACCCGTTTTTTGCGTGGTTTCGCGTTGTAGCCTTTTCGTTTTTCGCCATTTGTTGAGTCGCTTATGTAATGTATAATAATGTCTGTCGTACTACGGGATGTTTGCCAGTACGCAGCCGTCCCATACTTAGGCACAGTTTAACAACAACGCTATTGTGCCGTGCAGTTCAGAAAACGATTTTGAACAGAAAATACAACGACACAAAACAACAAAAACAACAAAAAAACCCAGACACCTCCCCCCCCCCCCAAAAAAAAAAAAAAGAAAAAAGAAAAGAAATCAATAGATATCCCGGCGTGCTTTATACACGTGCATCATGCTGTGTATGTGTTACTTTTGCGACTCCCTGTATCCTTCTTTTTGCTGTCTTTCAGCCACACCCCTGATCTTAGGGTAGGTAAGATGTAACACCTAGCCTTCTCAGATAGAGCAAAAATAATCTCGGAGGTCCCCTGTACAAGTCGCGAGCATTAAATATCCCTTGGTGCTCCAATAATTGATAGGCTCCAGTCACCATTCGGGCAAAATTCAAAATTAAATCCCACAAACCTGAAAATGCTTAGAGTGTCCCGCACGCTCATATGACCTTATGAACGTAATACACATATCCGGAAAAAATAATAACTTTTGCGAACGACTTGAGAAGGTGGATTTCTTAAAAAAATCGAGAGCATTGCGAATTCAAAAAGCGCACGAAAAAGAAACAAATATAAAAGTACAACCCGGTGTTCAAACAGACCCTGGTCAGCTGTGACTGGAACGTTTCTTACCGGTAACAGTTCACCGTGGGCATACAAAGAGCTGTCAGACCAGGTCCATGTTTGACAAGTCCAGCGATCCAGTGACGTGCCACATCTGACAGCTGATGGGTAGGGAAAAAAACACCACACATTAATAAAAGAACGAATTTGTTTTATGCCGGTTAATTTAAAGAAAATTAAGACAGCGTAATAAATAATCTGTTCAACTGATTGCTCTGGTAGTTCTTTCTAACATTAATATTGATGTGCTTTAACATAAGACCAACAAATCCCAAGCTTTGAAGGAACAATAATCATTTTTGACAATATTAATATTATTATCAATATAATAGAATTTCAATGCATAACAATGCACCGATATATGTACTACGTCACCAGCCTCTCTCACTCCCTGTGGCACCGCTAGTGGCTTGAAACATTGAGCCTCATTAACAATCAATAGACGATGGGCCTAACCCACAGAATTCTACACTTAGTGTAGAATTCTGTGGCCTAACCTCGCGTTGAGTATCTCGTCTGCTGGAGTTCGTCCGTTTGCCTGCTCTCTCAGTGAATAAAATTGTGGAGTGGACCCAGAAAACGAACTGACTTGAGGCTTGAGGTCCGCAGTCCGCTGGCCGAGAGAGCCAAATTGTGGAGTGTGGAGGGGACCAAAAAAACGAACTGTCTTGAGGTTCGCAGTTTGCTCGCATGGCCGTCCGTTAC
This sequence comes from Aplysia californica, assembly GCF_000002075.1. Lineage (NCBI taxonomy): Eukaryota > Metazoa > Mollusca > Gastropoda > Aplysiida > Aplysiidae > Aplysia > Aplysia californica. The sequence goes on along the minus strand of NW_004797588.1, from coordinate 250,803 downwards.
TCGTTCGCTCTGACTGAGTCCACGAGTAACGAACCCATCCGTCCGCTCGCCCCAACCCTACCAGCTAGACACCAAGTTCTATAATTAGCATTTGACACACTTTCCTTCTTTGTTACAACAGCGTTCTGAGAACTGAGAAGTACGATATAGAACTTTTGATTACATAATGATGGAAAACCGTTGTTTGCTCACTTTGTCCAGCTTGGTATAGTATCTGATTGTAGACTTGATCTGCATGGGACAACGTCACTGGTACAGTATCAATTGACTTTTGGTCGTCATAGAGGACAGTTCTTATTACATAATAATATTTACAGGTCGAGTGCACGTCGATATTGTGTGGGGGGTGAGTAGAAAGTAAAAGTCTTTGATTAAAGTACTGGGGGCCAGGACCAGCAGTTTATTGCTTCTCACTTTCAGTTTGTTTTCTATCATAGACTCTAGTAGTTTTTCTTTTTCTGTGCCAATCAAGTCAGTTTCTAATAATCTCAGTAACTTCCATCATACATTACATTATTCATAATATTGTTTCTTGACATGACACTACCATATTTCAGCTCTTTCACTTTCACATTATATGATAATGTTTACACTGGCGTGTGTGAGTGGGGGAGGGGGATGGGGATGGCGAAAGTAGGGGTATAAAATGTGGAGAGCTCTCTCTCTCTCTCTCTCTCTCTCTCTCTGTGTGTGTGTGTGTGTGTGTGTGTGTGTGTGTGTGTGTGTGTGTGTGTGTGTTGTGAAGGAAGGGGGTGGGGGGGGGGGGGGAGTCGATGTAAATGATGGCCGGTCAGTTCTATAAACCACGATCCGCCACTGGACGTGACGTTCCAGCACTTGCGCGATGTAGTCCTCTAAACGAAGCCTTTCGTTGATTCTCTCATGTGAGGTTTTGTTCAATCCAGCCAGACCACCCGCAAACCATGACAGTTTCGTGGCCGCTGTTCATCGCTGACAGATGATTATATCCGAAATCTAACCAACACAGTCCATGTGCCAAAAAGGTTTCTTTCTCTAGACTAAACCAACGGCTCCTAAACCAAATATCAATGAGCACATTGTATACATTCACTCGTCATTTGGTTTATATAACGTAAGGTATCTTTTTAAAGGCTTACCTGGTGTTCGTTTGGGTCGTCAACTAGCATATTTGCCCCATCCAACGTCCAAAGAGAATGGTTGAAGTGCAGTCCAATCCCGAAGTAGGCTGTTTTATCTACCTTTGACATAAAGGAAGCAACATAACCTTTCCTCTTGGAGAATGTTTTCACGTGACTTTTGAACAGCGCCGTGCCATCAGCTGCCTGTGAAGTCAATGAATAGACATGTCTCAGAAGCCTACTCGTTGTTTCAGACGTAGATCTAGCCTCAGGCAGCAGGGTTTCAGTCGGCACATTCATCTGCTATTTCGGAAATCAAATCAAGAATTAACAATGAAACCACAGTAGACTAATATAAGTTAGGAAAATATTCGATGGGTAAAAGTTCAATAATGTATCATGTTCATATTATGGAATCCCAAGTCCCCGACTTAAAATTGAACAGGCATTTTTATTTCATTTCGAGTGGTTATTAAATCAGCCTTTTTCGCTTTTAACGCGCAGGGTACGTCCTGAATGGACAATTCTGTTGCGTACTAGAATTTCCTACAAGAGTCACTTTTTTAAAAGTTGTCTGAGAAAAACATTGATCTGCCCTGAAATATGTTTGTCTTGATTGAACTTCTGAGTTACTGTTAACATATGATTACATATGATAGTATTTAGCCGCGTCAGAAAAGTGATTCTGAATGATGGAACACAAATTATAGTTATATCTCTGTGGCATTTACCTCTATGCCTTCGGCCACATCAAGCGTGACTTCGAAAAAATCGTTGTTGGTCTCAGGCTGTAGGGTTTCTATCTGCACATTCATCTGTTTGAGTTCGTTTAGGAGTTCCATGAAGAAATCCTATAATAAATACGAAAGCATGTATGTTATCACACTCTCAGGTTGAGAATTTTTAAAGTCATTTTCAATCCAGTTTTATAGGTGCCGACTTGCACCTCGTATGTTGTATTCTAAAACTTATGTCAAAAAACATCTCAAAAGCTTTGGAAGAACATGGTTTGGTTCTCTGGGGAGCGTGGTGATGCCGAAAAAAAAAGAAAGCAGCATATCGGAGAGCCGTTAACAATAACATTACAGAAAACAAAATTGCATATCGGAAAGCTTGAGATAAGGCATGTAGATGCTCGAGGGGAAAAAAGTCACTTTAGTAGAAAATATAAGTCCAAAAATAAACAGTCAGACACCCATCACAAAAAATTAGTTAGCACATAACAAGTCTTAGAAAAGCCCACCGACATCATCCGGCACAGAGAGAAGCCGTGGGGGGGGGGGGGGGGGGGCATCACATCACAAACACAAATAGACCGTCCTTCGCAAGGTTTATCCGAAACAAACTATCACACCTTGCAAAACATCCAAACCATCGGAGAACAACAACACATAAACCTCCACCCAAACCTACAACGCAGACTTTACAAAAGAGGAACTTACATTATGTACCTCGGACCAGGGCAATACACACACACACACACTGAACTCCGATCAGTAGAAACTTACCCACAAGAGCACTTACTGCCCCCAGCCTTGTTACGAACTAACGTAAAAATAAGGAACTTGTGTTTCACTCGCTTATGACCTAATGCAGTTGCAAGCAGCCTAAACCTTTCACATAACTTACGATTTCCTGTGAATATATAAAAGAATGAAGTACATGTACACGTATTATCTGCCTTTCTGTTGGGATGCACCCACAAATCAAATGAAATCTATGGTTTACTTAGAGACCGGCACTCAAAAGAAATACATGTACAAGACTGAAGTGGAGTAAAATCCACCATATAATTGGTCTATAACTATAATAACTTAGAAATTAACATTTGTGTGAACTAAGTGAAGTGAAAGTTCTAGCACACTGATTTATTGTTAGGGTTGTTTGCTGTTGTTTTTATGTTTTGTTTATATTTTGAAACCTTGTCCCTACTATGCATTTCTTTTTTTTTCTTTCTAAAAATGATCCTCCTTACCTTCTTCATAAATTCTTTAAATCGTCTTTACGTCATACTATAAAAAAATCTTGGGGTAATTTAAAGCATTGTGCTTTGGCAATGTCATTTCTTAAAGCGACTCTGACCATTCAACTGACCAGTTTCGGTTCAAGGTTATCCATGCATGACCAGTGCCAGGATTCGGTAGGGTCTGGTTGTCGTTTTGGGTCGTGCAGAATAAATTCTATTTCAAATGAAGATTTCAGAACAAATCCACGTTGCCTTAGTTCTTCCAACTGTAATACGGCTGCTGTTCGAGGAGAACTGCGATCCTTTAAGTCAGAAAGAGTGATTTGATTAGAGAACATTTGAAACCGTCGTACAGAAGAAGAAGAAGAAGAAGAAGAAGAAGAAGAAGAAGAAGAAGAAGAAGAAGGAGAAGGAGAAGAAGAAGAAGAAGAGTAGTAGGAGGAGGACAACAACGACGGTGGGCTGCATCACCCTCAACATCAACAACAAAAATAACAGCAAGAACCGTAAAACGACAATATTAATGGTAAATTGAAAAAAGAAATATTAGAGAGTGTCTGTTTGTGTTTATATACAGCGTATATATAGTGTTTGTGTGTGTGTGTGTTTGTGTGTGTGTGTGTGTGTGTGTGTGTGTGTGTGTGTGTGTGTTTGTGTGTGTGTGTGGTTGTGTGTACACCCACTTCAACCACCGTTTAGAAGCTAACATTGTGTACAGCCCACCTACACATAATTCCGAACGGGACGTTAAATTTAATAGTATACTGTCGCTACCTGTATTAATTGGATTGGAACCCACAGGGCAAGAGATCAAGGGGAAGACCTCGTGGAACCTGGAGAAGAATCACAGAAATTGATGTACAGAAAAGTGGGAAGACATGGAATAACATCAAGGGGCTAGCCCAGGATAGAGAAAGGTGGAAGGTGTTTGTCCGTGGCCTATACCCTGGTGCAGGGTGAGAAAGGCAATGATGATGACCTGTATTAATATCCTCACCGCACACCACATTTACCAGATCGCCCACGAATGAGTAATATCGTCCATTTAAGCAAACACAGGACTTAACTAGATGCTACTTACGCGTGTTCCGTTGAAGAATTCAAGGTCACATAACACACGTCCAACGGTCTGTGGCGTTCCGAGTGGACGAGGACAGGCGATAAGTGTGGACATGTCGGGCATCAGGAACTTGTCACAAATGTCCATCAGATGAGAATGATAAAAATACTTTCCGTCTATTGTGGAATAACAGAGGCCTGGAACAATTTTTGAAATCTCAACAGTATTTCCTTTTCATATAACTATATTATATTTAAAGTCTGCCGAAAGCCACCCCCCTCCTCACGCACACACACAAACACACACAAATGCAAACACACAAACAAACGCACACACAAACATACACAAATGCAAAACACAAACAAACGCACACACACAAAAACACACACGTACTACGTGTATGTCTTTTTTAGAAAATACAACGTACATATAATCTGAAATACAATAACACTTTAAAAAGTTTCTGATGTCAAGGCAGTTGCCATAATTTGGTTTACCTGGATAAGTTGCAATCCCTTCGTTCAGGCTATCTGTCACTTTTTTTCTTGAAAACATACGTCCCAATGGTCGGCAGTGAATGTCATAAACAACCAGTTGAATGTACTCAAAGTCCACGACGTCTCTATGGGCTTTGTTCTCCATGCTTTCAACGGATCCGCCGAAAGTCTGGGACATGAACAAAAAATGACTTGAGGAGAGATTTCAGAGTAGAAGTTTCAGAAAATCTGTCAACTGCTTAAGTTGGGAGCGTTCGGCTCAAATACAAAAAAAGATGGGCTTGTTATAAAATCCTCAATTTATGCGACGTTACACCGCAATGCTGTTCCATTCCGGACATCCACGATGTTAAGTTCTATACTTGTTGGCCTTTAACAGCATTGGTTCTTACCACAACTGGAGCATTTATTGAAACAACAATCAAAAGATTCCATGGTAACGAAGGTGTATTTTATGATGGTATGATTTTTATCGATGAAAAGTAAAAGATGACTGCCATCATTGTTTGGTCATCACAGATATACATTTAAAAGAAATTATAACAAATATAAGAGATCTGATTGATTTTTACAATCTTCACTGTCAAGTCACAGTCACATATGAACTTTTGTGCACACTTACCTATTTGAGGTTGCGCTGTAAAGTCGTGCTGCTATTGTTGATTTATGAAAGAAGTGTCATAGTTGAATATGAAAACTCTTAAGTCCTCCTAACGCAAGGGTATTTTTCACCTCAGATAGAAGTATATCCTTCGCTCTTAAAAAGCAATTCAATGGAAGTAACATTTAAAAAGAGCTCTTTTCTAGTTTTACTGTACATCGCCTCTTGAGCTTTTTTCACACTTCTCCCCAGGCACCACGAGTAAAGCTTTCATTTAAGACACTGTCAGGACACAATGTGTTTCACGACTGCTTTAATTTGCTTACGTTTGTTTTTAATATCAACGGCTCTCATTTTCAAGCTCAGAGTTGTGGAATGTACCCTCTCATCCCCTGGCTCGACAAGCATACCAGGTCAAAGCCCCAGGTGTTATTAAATGGCAAGCAATGACGCTCAAGCATGTACACCCATCACTGTGTGTAGTACAAGTTTCTAAATATTTCGAAATACAAAATTTGATATCTAAACTGATGTAAGAGTGTTCTAACAGGTGTGCAATTTGTGTGTGTGTGTGTGTGTGTGTGTGTGTGTGTGTGTGTGTGTGTGTGTGTGTGTGTGTGTGTGTGTGTGTGTGTGTGTTGCCGTGGTGATTTTTTAGTAACTGCTATTAAGTGCATTTTACTTATCTCATGTATCGCCTAAGCTTTGTCTAATAGAAATCTACATTCCCAAAAAGCTAGATTACTGCTTGAAAGGTGAAACGTCTCCCCCGAACCCAAAACATCACAAGAAGAGACAAACAGAGACACTTATATCTAAGAACAGCTGTTGCCTGTATTTGATAGAAAAATCAGCAAATAAAATAGTTGGACCACCTGTTACGAATGCCATCTCGAGAGACTATAACACTACGTTCTCAGCCTACAAGTACAGGGCTAAAGCAGTGTCTCTGGCTAAAGGTAGACCACGCAAAATATGGACTGAGAGAGTCAAAAGGACTTTGAGAAACAATATTGCAATAGAAAGAACTGAACATTTGGGCTACCGTGTACAACTGCATGTCCCATCTACGCTCAACGGCAAAAGAGGATATTTTAAAAAATAAATACAAATGTAAAGAATCAAATTCAAGAATCATTTTCATTTGGCCATAAAGCGTGTAAGTCGTGCATGGTAAACTTCATTAATATTCATTTAGCGTTTACAAAAGTATTGACTTTTAAAGCTAGGCATGTATTTGCGAATAGAGTAGAACTAAAATTTAAAGCACGTAAACCGGCCTGGAAGCCAGCCGGGTACGCGCCTTGTCACGCATTCCGGGACAAAGCAGCTATGTTCAGTTTGAAATACGAAATACTACGTATAGGTATAGGGCTCTGTGTTAGGACCACTGTTTTACATCTTTAAATAATACCATTTAATTATATCATGAGAAGTCAAGATTGTCCCTATTACATGTACGCAGACAACACCCATCTGTTTTAATGTCCACAGAACCAGACAACAAAATAAAGTATATGCATATGAGAGAAAGAGAGAGAGAGAGAGAGAGAGAGAGAGAGAGAGAGAGAGAGAGAGAGAGAGAGAGAGAGAGAGACAGACAGACAGACAGACAGACAGACAGACAGACAGACAGACAGACAGACAGACAGACAGACAGACAGACAGACAGACAGACAGACAGACAGAGAAAGAGGCACACACTCACAATAAGACAAACAAACAATTCATAATAAGTAAAATTGTGATGAAACCTGTGATATTGGATAGAACGCTATTTTGCATGATAATGGATTTCACTGTGTGTCTGTTCGGTGTCTCCTCTGTAATGGAAATTGCCATCAAAAGGCCAATGTTATCAGTGCATTACTTCTTTCAACTGCTGTAGGAGGTTGAACTTGCTTTCGTTATCCCTTAGTACAATTTGGTGGGTTCTGCGGTGATCGTTGCAACGTAGCGTCTTGGGATTTTAGCTTATCGCATAAGCCAGCGTATTCAATTTTGTACTCATCTTCCCATCTGAAGAATACTGGAGACAACGGATGTCTGTCGGATTTTGGACTTCCCACTTCTGACTAACTGCCAAGGGCCAAACTTAGTGAAATCCCATAAGAATTAGTGATTCACATGAACGACCTCGTCCTTGCAAAAAATGTTAACAAAGTCCATTGGAACAGAAATCATTGAGTTATTCAAGGGTTTTTTTTCGATAGTGGTATGAACAGAATAAATCTCAATGTACGTCTGCCATGTTGTGAGATACGTCTGCTATTATTGTTATTCTGTAAATTGAGCAGAAGATGATGAGGGCATTCGAAAATCAGCATTTCTATTTCGGTAACAGCCCCGTCTAAAAAGATAATCAGTTTAAGCCTAGATTCTACTATTATCGATTTTAGACCACCAAGGGATCTTTAACGTGCGCAACTTGCACACGGGCACTCCAAGATTTTTTTGCCCTTGTCCAAGAAGACTAGGTGTAGATCTTTCCTGCCAGAAGATCAGGGGTGTGGTTGAAAGAAAGCAGTAAGAAGGAGCCAAGGGGAAGCAGTAGAAAGGCTGCAGAAAGAGTCAGGAGTCCAGAGGAGGGGGCAAAGGAGGTGAGGTGGTGGGGGCAGAAAGTGTAGACGAAAGCGGACGACAGAACATTACAAGAAAGGAGGTGAAAGGAGACAATTTTATAGAAGAAAATTTTTCGGTCGCTATCCGGATTCGAACCCGGGACCTTTGAATGAGAGGCGAACAGCTTAACCTCTAGGCCACGAGAGTCCCCATATATATATATATATATATATATATATATATATATATATAAAATCAGAGTCGAAGCGTCTATATAATCAAATAATCACTGCTTCCCTTCCTAATTTTGAAACATTGTCGCATTCAAATTCACCCATAGACGTTAACCTCATAATTTAAATGTAAAAGGACGTTCATAATCACCAATGAACAATAAACTATGCCTAACCTTCAAAACCGTTTATTTGCTACAGAAATAGCCTGTTCGCCCCTATCGGGCCATTCCGTAAGCAGTCACAAGCTTTGATTAAGTAAGCTTAAAGTGAGGCTGGAAGAGTCTACCAACAGAGTTGAAGGGAACATAAATGTGCATAGCAGCCAAAACTGTTTCATTGCCGCATATATACCCTTTTCACCCCTTTCGAGCCACAGTTATAAGCAGCCCCACTCGCTGATTATGTAAGCTAACTATTACACTGGTCGAGTCTACCTCATAGATGTGAGGGGAACTAACTCCTAATAATATCTTGACTGCTGCGAGTGCTTATTTTTCCTTGACTTTTTAACGTCCTATAATCAGATCGTGACCTCGATTATGACACCGGCTCCTGGCCCCGAGAAGCTAGACAAAAAACAGCCGAATGTGAAATAAAAAATTAATAATTGGCATGCTCTACCAAGTGTTTCAGCTGTCTGGTATAATATGCCATTGTAGTACTGTCATCTCTGCTTCTTTCCTTGGTGTTCGTGTGTTCAAATCTTAACTTAAATTAAGGTTAGTTAGAATAAATATTACATGAAATACTTTCCCGATTATTTTAGCTGTTGAATATGCATACAACATGAATTCAGGATTTGTTTTCATTCACAGCTCAGAGTTGCCGCCTCCAGTGCCAGTAAGATTCTTGTGTGAGTCTGATATCTCCAGGCCCTATCTGGTCCCATCTCACTTTGATTACCCTGTCAAACAAGTCAGCCTTCGCCCCTATATAATTATACTTATACCTACTTCCAAAGAAAAATAAGCGCAAGGGGTGGGGGTGTGGGGTATGGGGGAGCACTTATTTGGAAGCTCAGAGTAAACCCCTCAATTTGACAGACTGTGAAGGAGATAAGAGCGAGGAAGCTTATAGAAAAGTGGAAACATCAAAATAAAAAGGAATAAATAAAGAAATAT
>NW_004797588.1:233169-241560 GCF_000002075.1 Aplysia californica | reverse complement strand
GGATGTCGTTGGTGTAGACAGGAAGCTACTCGTGATTGTGATTGTCGGTAATATCAAACTGAAAGGTTCTCGCAACAAAAGCACATTACACCAGCAACCACTGAATCTACTAAGATGAAAATGTCAAAATATGAACACTTAATAATGTCATTATTTTCTTTTATATTTAATTCATATATGTAACAATAAACATATTCGGTGCAAAGTGTTGTCCTCATCGTCATAATGTTTCGGAAAATAAGAGAGAGGGAGAGAGAGAGAGAGAGAGAGAGAGAGAGAGAGAGAGAGAGAGAACAATAATAACAACGATGACGACAACAACATTAGGGCAAGAACAGCAGCAACAGCAACAGCAACATCATTAATATGGAGAAAGGGCGAGGGGGACAGCAACAATAACGATTATGAGCAGCAATAACAACATTAAAATTCTAGACAACTTTGGCATATCAAATAACATTAGCTTCCTAAATTATCTAACAACAACAATGAAGAAGACGAGGAAAAGAGAACAAGAGAGAGAGAGAGAGAGAGAAATGGAGAGAAAGAAAGAGCAATAGAGATTTATACACAACTCACCACTCACCATATCTATTTCCTGATGCAAGTGTACTGGAGTAAATCCAATTTGTTTTGTATTACAAATGTTGAAATATTTCTGCCTTCCTCTGCTTGTTTTAGTGAATTTGTGCAAAGCACTTCACTTTGTATTGAAGTCTGACATTTGTATACACGAAGAAGTGCCAAAGAATCTCGATCTAGATCTAGATTTAGATCTTGACTGGGAGATGAGCACTGGATTAGATCTGGATCTAGATAATCTAAACCAAAGAATCTATCTCCAGATGCGAGGAAGCCTAGATCTAAAACCTAGATTTACAACAGATCTATCTATATCTAGAATCTCGATCTAGATCTAGATCTATGAGATATAGATCTAGATCTAGATCTATTTAGAACACAAGTTACAACACACGCCTTCATTCATGGTGAATACAAAGGTGTGTGTTTTGAAACAAATTTTTTCTGAATAATACTCTATTTAAGTTTTATCTACTTATCCACCAATTAACTTACCTTTAAGGGTCTTTAGGAAAACGCTTTAAAAAAAATTCAGATCGTCTGGTTTTTTATTAGTGCAGTTTATTGCACACCACTTACAGTGTGTGTTCTTCGAATCAGCAAGTTTGTTTGAGTTTACCGCCGCAGTTCCTGTTGTCACGGGATTGGTCAGATTCGTGGTCTGGCCAAGCTGTACTGCCTGTTTATATTGCTAGGTCTCTGATAATATTATGTTGAAATTGAACTGGCATATGACGTCACAAATTCATTTTCCTTGTTGAATTTGAACTTTCTACTGTTAAATGTCATACTTTATTTTTATATTTGAGTTTCTTAGTATTATGTTTTCTTCCTCTGTGTTGATATTGATTTGACTATGCTGAGAAAATTCTGTTATACATGTAATTCATTTGAATAACCCAAATTGATGTTTGGTCGGGAAAAGGTGTACATTATAAGTGGTATTGATGATGATGGTATTAAGTAAGTTCAAAGCCACTGTCACTTTCTTTTGTGTCACTATCTTAAAACACGGAAAAATGAAATACAAGACGCGGGTTTCTGTGGTGTACCACTTTGACATGCAGAAGACCAGAATTAGATTCTCTTGTGTTGGGAAAATTTTAATCGAGTACAATGTATCTCTGTCTTTCTGCTTGAACGTTGTATGCATTCCAGTGACAAGTTGACTTTGACAGGCAGTGTAGAAGCCCGCCTCCAAAATGATCTGAATCGTGTCGATGGGGATGAAAAAATGTCTACATTAAAGCAAAGAAAAAATGAAGAAATGCTAGATTGTTTTGAGGTTGGGTCTTGCGAGCGAACGAGTTTTGAAATCTGTGAGTGAGTGTGCACATTGTAGGTCTTCATACTACAACTCAAATGAAGTATACCCAAAATATGTCAGAAAGCAAAGGATCTTTGGACTTTCTTAGCTTCATTCTCAACAAAACCTCAACTTTAATACATAACTCAAAAATTAAAAATTATGTTTTCCGATTTCCCTCAGGGATACAAGTAAATTTATTATTTCAATATAAATGGCATATATTCATTGTGCTGGTTTTAAAGCAGCCTGGAAAAAAAGAGTAGTGTTTAATATTGGAACAGTTTGTCTCGCAGTTAAATCACGGTGCAACTGTCAACAATGGAAAGGAAAAATAACACATTATAGTAAGTCATCATACCTGAACACAGTGTCTTCACGTGGTGTTTCAACAACAATACAGAGAGATCAAACAATTCCATTATGCAATTATCATTATACCGTCACAAATATGGGTGCCCCGACGCACTTCTAGAGAGCAATACTTATCTCAAGTACATTAAGCATTTTGAAAGTAAAGATGATACTCGTTCTGAAAGCTGTCTGTGCCGCTGGTCTGCCCCATACTCTTAAGGTGATGGATCTCCATTGTTTTGGTTGCCACAAAGAGTTCGACCAGGTCTTTGCCCAGGGCACCCACCAGCACAGCGTCCTCTTGTAGGCAGGTCAAGGCTGTCTCAAGGTCCGGTGGAAGGACACAGAAATCTTCTGTCTTATTTTGCAGGGGTATCTGTGAATTGGCATTATCGCAAAGTAATGAAACGATAAGGAGACTTGGCGATTATGATTCAATAAGAACAAAGTGTTTTCAAAAATTAATTATTGCCCATCCATCGTTTCACCTGTAAGGTTGTATGTGTAACATGTTTAAACAATCTGAAACTCACATGGGGGTAATAATGTATATAACCAGAGACAATAATTATATTATAATAATATTATATTTCATACCAAACGCTCACTTAAAGAACACCAATTCTGTTTTATCCTAATAAGAATAACCCACTATTTTGTACTCTTGGACTACTGGAGTTGACAAAGGTGAAGGTGGGTTTTTTCTGTACTGAAGACTCGGTACTTTGTTAGTTGAATTTTTCGATGAATGCCGTTTTTTATGTGAAAGGACAAAGGGAGACAAGTGGGGCATACAAAACTGATGTGTTTCCACTTTCGATAAGTTTCCTTGTTCGTGCTTGAAAAAAAAACCGGTTCATGTGAAAGGCTTCAGCTAAGCGAGAGCGAGAGTGAGAAAGAGAGGGGATCGAAAGAAACTCACATTTGGATTTTTTGTTTCTGGAATTGGTGCAGTTGACAGAGCAGAAGATCATTGATACTTCGAGCTACTTGGAGCCATGTCTGTCTGAGTCAGTGATCAACGAAAATGCTTTGAACAAGGAAGGCAGTTTGTATTGTTTACCGCGCTTATTTCCACTGTTAGCTGGTGACCCAGATGTTTCCCTCGTTAACCGTACCTTGTTCCTGATCCCGTCTATACCGGCGGCCACTGTGGCAGCCATGACCAGATAAGGATTTCCGGCTGAGCTGGGGAGTCTGTCCTCTACGTAGATGTTGTTCTTGCGGGTTTTCCGCACAACGAAAGTCGCATTCCTGTCCAGCACAGACCAATCGCTCCTTGTTGGAAGACGTTCCTTTCCAATACGCCTGTAATAGGGTGAATTTTTTAAATCTTAATAAAATGGCTTCCCACAGTATGCCCACATTAAGTAACGATGGGCCATGAAGTTTTATCTACATGTATTTATCTCCTGAGGGGTAAACCCACTAGGCTGGGACCCTCTTTTGGTACGAAATCTAAAAGTGGCATATGTATGTCACTAAATTGGTAATTAGAAAAAAAAACAAGTGGACTTATTTTAATAGTTTTTTTTATCTAATGATATAACTATTAAAAGAGATCTGGTTTTAGGCAATTGCCGGGAAGTAATTTGACATCTGACAGCAGTTTGCGGAGATAAGAAGTGAAGTTACTCTTGATATATTATTATTGTACTGTGCACCAGGTATTTTTTTGCGTGGTTTCGCGTTTTGGCCTTTCCGTTTTTCGCCATTTGTTGAGTCGCTAATGTAATGTATAATAATGTCTGTCGTACTACGGGATGTTTGCCAGTACACAGCCACCCCATACTTAGGCACAGTTTAACCCCAACGTTACTGTGCCATGCAGTTCAGAAAACAAGTATGAACAGAAAGTAGGCCTACCACGAAACAAAGAAAAAACAAATAAAAGAAAAAAAAAGAACACCAATAAAAAGCTCGGCGTGCTTTATACATGTGGGTCATGCTGTGTATGTGTTACCAGCGCAAATAGACGTGTCTTAACGTGGCAGGTTCTGTTGAAACATTTGTGAAAGTAATGAATCTTTCAGCAACACCCCTGATCTTAGGGTAGGTAAGTTGTAACACCTAGCCTTTCTCAGAAAATAATCTCGGAGGTCCCCTGTACAAGTCGCGCAGGTTAAATATCCCTTGGTGGCCCAACAATTGATAATAGTAGGCTTCAGTCACCATTCGGGCAAAATTCAAAATTAATTCCCACAAACCTGAAAATGTTTAGAGTGTCCTGCACGCTGATATGACCTTATGCAGTTGCGAGTGCCGTAATACACTTATCAGGAAAAAATAATAACTTTTGCGAACGACTTGAGAAGGTGGATTTCTCTAAAAAGCGAGAGCTTTGAGAATTCAAAAAGCGCGCGAAAAGGAAACAAAATTAAAAGCACAACCCGGTGTACAACAGACCCTGGTCAGCTGTGACTGGAACGTTTCTTACCGGTAACAGTTCACCGTGGGCATACAAAGAGCTGTCAGACCAGGTCCATGTTTGACAAGTCCAGCGATCCAGTGCCGTGCCACATCTGACAGCTGATGGGTTGAAAAAAATCACACGCATTGCTTTTGCGTTATAAAAGGATGAATGCATGTGCATTTTTTGGTTGTTTTTTAAATGTTGTTTTTAAAAAAAAATTAAGACTGCATAATGAAAGAATTGTTTAGCTCATTGCTCTGGCAGGGCTTTCTGATGTGCCATAAACAATACGACTAGTAAAAACCTGAACGTTTATGGAATCAAGATGCATTTTATCAATAGTACAAAATACCATTTTAACGACAACAGTTTTGTTTTTAGCTGATCTGTATACAGCTGAAGTGAGTAGTCCGCTAACATTTTTCTGATACGTCATGGTCGTGGCCATTCCTGCCAGTCAGATCAAAAGTCGAGTTTCAAAGTAATTGTCACAGGTATATTTAAGGGCTTTTAAACATACCATTCTTGAGATAGAGTTCAATGGACACTCTCCACTGTGGGATACAGTGATACAGACACGACAGGAACAGTTCTTGCAGAACTACTGAGATCAAGCAACCTCATATCTCTTCAGAATGACAAGACACCTCCCACCCTACTTCAAAGAGCCATCGGAACTCTCATCTGACTAGACTTGACCTTGCTCTTTGCTGACCTTCACCTGCACTGCCCCAAGACTGTCCTAGATGACATAGGAAGTGACAACCGCCCAACCTACTGCAGATATCCAGCAACAGGAAACGAGAACCGACCAACCCCACAAGACGCAGTTGGAACTACAAGAAAGCAAACTGGGAGCTCTACCAACAGAAATCAGAAAGCAGACTCCTTGATGTATGCACGGCCAACCCAATTGGTGAGTGCTACAAGGACATCACCACAGCACTAAAGACAACTGCTAAGGAAGCGATTCCAAGAGGGAACCCTAAGAAGTTCCGCCCTCATGAGGACAAAGAACTAGAAGAACTAACCAAGGTCAGAAAGAAAGCCAGACGGCGCACTGAGAAGAACCCAATATATATATATATATATATATATATATATATATATAATATGTTGTTTATTGTTATCGATCCAGCAACAGCTGGGCTCTCGCCCTTCTGTCCAATGCCATGTAGTGATAAGTGCAGGTTTGCTGCAGTTGCTGTTATGTTCCATAGAGTGTGTTGTCAATGTTAGTTCTCGGAGGGAGAAGGGTATATATATATATATATATATATATATATATATATATATATAAAAGAGAGTGAGAGAGAAAGAGAGAGAGAGAGAGAGAGAGAGAGAGAGAGAGAGAGAGAGAGAGAGAGAGAGAGGGGGGGGGGAGGTGGCAGACAGACAGACAGACAGACAGACAGACAGACAGACAGATCATTGCGATATATTTGAATACTTCTTGTACCGTATACATGTATTGTAAAATTGCTTCAGTTTATTAGACTGTTGTAATAGAATTTTCATTAAATTTTTGTGTTTTTTTTGGTGGGGGGGGGGGGGGATTGTTTACCCATCATTTTTATTAAGTCCGTTTTGCTTAATTAAGGTATTCGCATTCATTGTTTTTATATTTACCTGCATGTATTAATATGTTAAGGTCCTTGTGGGCTACTTATGCCATGTAAAGCGCATTGATCACTGTAAATTAATTATATGAGCTACACAAATGGCATACATTATTATAGTGCTCTCTTTCTGCCTCCATCTGTTGTCATTTTTCAATATTATATATGTCCAATAACAACTCCTTGTTTTCCAGTGAGCTGGCTTTTGGCACTCATCAGAATACCATTTCTGCTTTGATATGCAAACCCATCACTAAAAAGCACTGGGCTAGCTTTGTATGAAGTCCGCGATGTAGTTACTCGTCGTACAGAATGAAATTGTTCTCTGCCAGCTTAGTTTTGCTGCAGTGATCTCAAAAGAAAACCTTTAAAGGTCCTTGTGACAACCCAGAAACCGTCATTAGCAGCCTCCATGCTGGCCAGTGTCAAATCCTTATCAGCTTCCTTCTCCACTCCAGCAACATTTTTGGCAATGGTGAAAGGAGCCCCGATCTCGTCCGATATGTTTCCAGCAACCCACCAACTTTAATTCGGAAGTCAGTAAACTGGAAAAACAATTCTGAGTTGGCACTCATCAAATGTCTAAAATGGTTGTATAATATTTTCATGCGTTGCGCAATGCAAATGTATGGAAGGCATCACAACAAAAGGGAGTGACTCCTTGTCTTTTTGTCAGTGGACAGGTGTTCCGTCGCGACAGGGACGGGACATATTTTATCCCTCGGTGCTGCTACAAAACTCTAAATCAGGGGTCTCAAACTCAAGGTACTAGGGGGCCGCTGAAGGGAGAGTCTGGGTGAGCCTGGGCATTCCAAGAAAGAGGATTTTAAGTACATTTATGTTTTTAAAGCACAGCTGTCCAATCCTCTCAATCTTTATCAATAGATAAAAGCGATGAAAAACACGTATTGGGGTGTTGAAATGGAACCTCACTAAGTAGAATTTTGGTGAAAAAAAGTTGTTTAGTTTGGAAACATAGTTTTTGAAGCCTTAAAAACATTACAAACCATTGAGTATCGATGTCATGATCAATACCATCCAGAAACGTTATATGTTCTTTCAAATGCAGCCATCCACTGCCTGGAAAGGACCCCATGGCAATGAAATGACAAATAACTGAGAACAAAAATTATTGTAAAAATGAAGCACAGTCACATAAATATTGTTTTGCGAGGGGAAAAAATAGTCCACTTTTTCACAGAGAAAAGAAACATGTTTCTTTTTTCTGCTGTAACATTGTAGAAAATGCAGATAGCTGACTGTGTCTTCCCAGGCGACGATTTGTCTTTGTGAGGATCAAAGAAGATAATATTATGTCTATAATATAATAATTGTAATACGGAACGATTATTAGCACAAAGGTATTATTTAGCTTTAACCTAGGGGCGGCTCGTGGGTCTAAAAAGTGGGCGTGCATAATTAGGTTAAAGCAGGTTGAAGATAGTCAAGGGCATGTAAATTAGATGTTTTCTTCATCCTACCTGTTTTTAGAAAATCTATTTGAAGATTAAGTTTTCCTTTCGTTCTTTTGCTAGAGCAAAAGTGTCCATTATTCTGTTGACGAAGTCGGGCATGCTGTCAATAATGTCCTTGAGGATCGACATAAACGTCAGTGCGATTTCTGGTATTTTGCACACCTCTCTAAATGTTGTCTCGAAATTTGTAGTCCTTCAGAGTTGAATAAAGGCCCTGGATTATACGACACTGAGCAGAATCACTTATTTCATTGCAATGTAATACTTTTAATTCTGTTTGTAATTTGATTTTAAGCAAAACAGTACTACATGTATTTCTGTAAACGATCTTAAAAGAACTGTTGGAAACGACTTTTGACAGTCCTGGAATTTGGAGGAATCGCAGATTGAAAGTGCGTTGATTTTATTTTGCTTCAAGAAACTGTCACAATTTGAGTAACTATTATGTCGATCGCAGGCCTGCTTTGCCAGGGGCGAAGGCTGACCTGTTTGACAGGGTAATCAAAGTGAAATGGGACCAGATATGGCCTGTAGATATCACACAAGAATCTTACTCGAGGCGGCGACTCTGAGTTGTGAATGAAAACAAATCCGGAATTCATATTGTATGTTCAACCGCCAAAATAATCGGGAAAGTATCTT
>NW_004797588.1:223672-231275 GCF_000002075.1 Aplysia californica | reverse complement strand
CCCAAAACTTGCTAGTTTCACTTTGATTTTTTAAAACTCAAGTAGGGTAACTCTGTTCGCAAAGAGTGCGCTTTTGTGAAGAGGGCGCCACCAAATTTTGAGGACACTTTTTTAATTGGCTCAAAGAGAGAAGTGGCGCATCTTGTCTTGTACTATCTTTGCTTAAAATCAAAGCTTGCGACTGCTTATGGAGTGGCCCGAGAGGGGTGAGGATGCTATTTCTGTGGCCGTGAAACCGTTTTGAATGTTAGGCATACTGTTCGTTGTTGGTTACGAACGTCTTTTTACATTTAATTTATGAAGTTTACGTTTAAGGATGAATTTGACAGCGACAATGTTTCAAAATTGGAAAGGGAAGCAGTGATTATTTGATTATATAGACGCTTCGCCCCTGTGCTTTGCAGCAATTACGTTGGTGTTGTTGTGTTTGCGTCTCTTGGAAGCGTGTTTCTCTGTTGTCTGTCTTGTTGATGGAACACGTATACTGTTTCTTATTTCATCGACAGCTACTTTTAACGTGTCTAGAACTTGTTAGGTTGCTATGGGCGTTGTACTTCTGTGTTAGAGGATCCCATAAACAGCGTCAACGTGCGTGTACACTTTGTTGAAAAACAGCAAAAAGAAGAGAAAATGTTTCGCTCTTTAATACATTCGGGATACCATCGTTAAATTCCACCTTGTTTCAGGCGGCCATGGAATATTCCGGAGACAAATGCAGATGCATTTTGTAGAGTGGGCAAAAATGTCGAAGAGCCTGCATAGCGTTAGCGAAAAATACCTCTGTTCCCCGACAAATCACCCTTTTCATGACCGCGAAGGGCGAGTTCGTGAGTTTCACAGGTCAAAAAATACACTCGATAACCTTACACAATACGTGCCTGTTCTTTCTCACCAGTTCGTTATTGTGAGACGTTGCAATGCGATGACCTACAACTAGCTGCTATGTCTACTTGTCCGAAAGTATGATACTTAGCGGCATTTTTTACCTGCGCTCTTGACTTTTAACTTTAATACGTTTTTTCACATGGACAAGATCAGTAAGACCTGTCTTAGACTACTTAGGGTCCTCAGTTCCAAAAAAGCAGACAGGAGAAACAGTAGGCCTAATGTAGGTCTACAATGAGTATAATTTGCTAACGCTGACTGTAAGCCACTCCATTTTTTATTCATTGTATTATTTTGATACATGTATTTTTGGGTTGATGAGGACTTAATTCATTCACTCTCTTCTTGTTAATTTGTTTGGTGAACTGAATTTATTTGCAATCAACTTCATTCTTCCTGCATTGGAATACACACTCGAGTAATAAAACTTTCACCACTACACCATTCTGACTTCTAACACAATGACCTAATTACGTCATGTTGACCTCGCTCAAGTTCAGGGCTACAGAGGAGGAGCTAGAGATATAAATAGCAAGACAATGGACCAATCGCACATCGCCGGGAGCACTCCAGTGGATTGCTCCAAAGCTATCGTAATACAGGCATTGAATTGTGTAGGCATCGTGAACTGGTCTGAGATGGCGTTATTTTTAGACTGCCTCTATGGGCTTTGTTCGGCTGGTGCACATTGAGATTGTGCCGCCTTATTAATTTTTATGAATTAAGAAACTCGGTCAAAACGTCATCGTTGTTTGGGTCGTCCCATAGAGCATTTTCCGAGATAGATTACACAACTGAGCATACTTTTTTTGACTTGGGTGAAGCACAGAACCTGATATGGTATAGAAGATGTTGTAGAGTTGTTGTAGATGTTGTAATGAACGAATAGGCTCTGGCGAGGAAATTGTATGGGAAACTGATTAGATGGTTGATGGTAAAGGTTCTTTTGTTGTCACTTTGTGGGTGTTGTGCGCTAAAATTTTTGGGCGGCAGTGCACGACCGTGCTCTATGGACGAGCCGCCCCTGCTTTAACCATATTCCGTTTATGCGTCTTTTATTTCAAATAAGACATCTTTTTAAAGGCTTACCTGATCTTCCTTTGAGCTGTCAAATAGCACATTTGCCCCATCAAATGTCCAAAGCGAATGATTGAAGTGAAATCCTGTCCCGTAATGCGCTATTTCATCTGCCTTTGACATAAAGGAAGCAACGTAACCTTTTCTCTTGGAGAATGTTTTCACGTGACTTTTGAACTGTGCTGTGCCATCAGCGGCCTGTGAAGTCAATGGAATAAGAAATGTAGCTTCAGGCTGCATGCTGGGTTTCTGTCGGCACATTCATCTACGTTTTCGGCTATGAATCAAGAATTAGAAACTTAATAATAGTAATATAAATTGAGAGGAAACTCGATGTTTATTATATATTCAAACTATTAAATCCGAGGACTTCAATCTCTTGATTTGCATTTCTATTACATTTTCTTAAAAACAGTAGTCATGGTGTCTGCTCTCTTCGCTTTTGACGTACACAGTACTTGCCTACTTACGTTCCTGTGAAAGCGTCGGCTAACGAATGCTTTATAAGGCGTCTGATTAAAAAACAAAGGAAAACAAACATAAAAGACAAAAGTGATATCTCCGGAAATATTATTTTTCTTGATTTAAGTTCTGCTTATGTTTTAGCGATCCCCGAAAAGTGCTTCTACTTCTAAGTGATTTTTAAGTGATGGAACGAACAGAAAGTTATATAATATCTGTAGCTTTTACCTCTATGCCTTCGGCCACATTAAGCGTGACTTCGAAAAATTCGTTGTTAGACTCAGGCTGCAGGGTTTCTGTCAGCACATTCATCTGCTTGAGTTCATTTAGAAGTTCCAAAAAGAAATCCTAAGATAAATAGAAAAATGTGTATATTATCACATTTTATGGTTAATAGTTGTTCAAGTCATTGTCACTGCAGTTTTATGGTTGCCCACCTTCAAACTCGTGCGTTATCTTCCAGCGAATAATACATGTATAATGAAAGGCATCATTTTTTTTAAAATGCAGTTCTATTAGGATTTACCCAAAATTCAGTCAACTGTAGTAGTTACTTAGAGAACAGTATTCAAAGGTGATACGAGACTGAAATACAATTTAGACAATAACAGTTGAGTGAACTGAACATACTGGCATAATGATTTTTAAAACTTTGTTTGTATTTTGAAACCATGTCTGTATAATACGTTTCTTCTTTTCTGAAATTGGTCCTACATTCACAAATGGCAATTTTCTTTATAATTATAATACTAATAAAAGTTTTGAACAATTCACGCATTACGATATGAGAATATTATTATTTCTTTAAAAAGAATAAAGATTCTGGCCCAGTGACCATTCGACTGACCAGCTTCGGTTCAAGGTTATCCATGCAGGACCAGTGCCAGGATTCGGTAGGGTCTGGTTGTCGTTTTGGGTCATGCAGAATAAATTCTATTTCAAATGAAGATTTCAGAACAAATCCAAGCTGCCTTAGTTCTTCCAACTGTAACACAGCTGCTGTTCGGGGAGAACTGCTATCCTTTAAGTCAGAAAGAGTGACTTCATTAGAACATATCTAAAATTCGTACAGAAGAAGAAGAAGAGGAAGAAGAAGAAGAAGAAGAAGAAGAAGAAGAAGAAGAAGAAGAAGAAGAAGAAGAAGAAGAAGAAGAAGAAGAAGAAGAAGAAGAAGAAGAAGAAGAAGAAGAAGAAGAAGAAGAAGAAGAAGAAGAAGAAGAGGAGGACGAGGAGGAGAAGAGGAGGACGAGGAGGAGGAGGAGGAGGACGAGGAGGAGGAGGAGGAGTAGGAGGACAACGACGACGGAGTGCTGCACCATCGAAATATAAGAAAAAAGAAATATTAGAGAGTGTCTGTGATATATATATATATATATATATATATATATATATATATATATATATATATATATATGAGTGTGTGTTTGTGTGTGTGTATGTGTGTGTGTACACCCACTTTGACCACCGTTTAGAAGCTAACTTTGTGTAGAGCCCACCTACACATAATTCCAAACGGGACATTCAATAGTATACTGTCGCTACCTGTATTATTATCCTAACCACCCACCACATTTACCAGATCGCCCACGAATAAGTAATATTATTCATTTAGGCAAAAACAGGACTAGATGCTACTTACGAGTGTTCCGTTGAAGAATTCAAGGTCACATAACACACGTCCAACGGTCTGTGGCTTTCCGGATGGGCGAGGACAGGCGATAAGTGTGGACATGTCGGGCATGAGGAACTCGTTACAAATGTTCGTCAGATGAGAATGATAAAAATACTTTCCGTCTATTCTGGGATAACAGAGGCCTGGAACAATTTTTTAAATTTAAACAGTATTTCCTTTTTATAGCTATATTATGTTTAAAGTCTGTCAACCCCCCCCGCCCCCCCAACACACACACACACACACACACACACACACACACACACACACACACACACACACACACACACACACACACACAAACACACACAAACACACACACACACACATACACATTTGCAAACTCACAAGCAAACGCACACACACAAAACACACTCGTACTATAGACTTCAACAAAAGTTAAGGACCACTTGCACACACTCTTGCAGCACAAACAGGTGAATAGTAAAACATTTGAAATTTCAAAGATACTTAAATGCAAGTTAATGGGATAATTTCTTAACAAAAATCAAGTCAATTTCAGAATGAAGACGTCACAAACTTAGGCAATATATCGCTCAGAACAACAGTACCCCTCAAAAGAAAAATCCAGGAATAAGTGTTCATGACAGTCCGTTCAAAAACGGGTATACCCACCACGCGGGCAATGCAGCGAAGGCAGCGTCGCCACATGGTGTTAATGAGGGTGGCAATGAAGGTCTGGGGAAGGTTTGCCCACTCTTGCAGGATCTGTAGCAGCTCATGTCGGGTCGGTTAGCTGGTCGTGGCTGGTGCTGCTGGACTTTCTGGCCAAGTTCACCCTATGCATTCTTAATGGGGTTGAAGTCGAAACTGTTTGCTGGCCATGGCATTCTTGTTTTCCCTGCTTGCCTGATATGGACGCCGCCACACACGCACACGTCCATCTTTTGGGTTGACCATGAATCATGACTCGTCTGTGAACAAAACATGGCCCTATTGGGCTCTAGTCCATGATTCATGGGCCCTGCACCAAGCAAGACGACTTGCCTGGTGTCCTGCGGTCAGCTTAGATTTCTTGTTTGGACACCTGGTACGGATGTTGGCAGCATGCAGAGGACGCCGAATGGTCTGGGAGCTCACCGCCGTGTTGGTAGCAGCACGCAGACGATGCCTCATAATGTTGGCTGTCATTGTCCTCTGTCGGAGACCCTGCATGCGGGCATATAATAATAATAATAGATAGCATTTGTATAGCGCATATCCCCGCTCAACAGCAGGCTCTATGCGCTTTACACTATATTATTACCCCAGCAGACCATAGAACACTCCGAAACATGCTCAGCTTCCCGGGAAGCATACAGTGCAAGCGGCTGATTAAGCGCTCAAACACTAACAAACTGACAAGATCTTTCGCTGTCTATAGCTGGGTACCCATTCCCACCTGGGTGAAGTGAGGAAAATTCATGTAAAGTGCCTTTCCCAAGGACACAACGTCGGGCCCTTGACGGGATTCGAACCCACGACCTTACGGTTGCGGGTCCGAGAGCCTAACCACTAGGCCACCGACGCCACATATCGATCCTCTCTCTGAGTGGTCTTCTTGGGTCGACCTGCACATGGGCGTTCTTGGGTTGGTCCAGTGGCTTGATTGCGCTGCCTCAGGCGGACAATGACAGAGTGTGACACTTCAAGCCTTCGGGCAACTTCTCGGGCTCCAACTCAATCATGCAGCCATGCCATAGCTCTGGCACTATCAAATTCTCTCAGCTTTCGTCTTGGTGGCATGTTGATGCGATACTGGATTTTGCGCAAACGGCAGCTTATATTGCCACCAAAGTGAGCACAAATCGAGACCATACGTCTGTTTATCACGTGAACCAGAAATTTTTTACGAGGAATGTCCATGGTTTCGCACACAAGTCGATAAAACCCCCCAGCAAATTTGGCTAAAATTCCCAGAGGATTTCCGTACTGCACTTGATCGTGTTGCCCCTTTAGGGAGCGTTGCAGTACGCATAGTTAACCCATTAACACTTTCATGGGAAACAATTTTAAAACATTCCTTGCTGTCCTTTTTTTCGGATTAAAAAAAAATTAGGTCTGTCTGTAAA
Organism: Aplysia californica; assembly: GCF_000002075.1. Lineage (NCBI taxonomy): Eukaryota > Metazoa > Mollusca > Gastropoda > Aplysiida > Aplysiidae > Aplysia > Aplysia californica. The sequence continues at coordinate 225,107 of NW_004797588.1, read as the reverse complement.
AGTGGTCCTTAACTTATGTTGAAGTCTGTATGTCTTTTTTAGAAAATATAATGTACTCTGAAATACAATAACACTTTAAAAAGTTTCTGGTGTCAAGGCAGTTGCCATAATTTGGTTTACCTGGATAAGTTGCAATCCCTTCGTTCAGGCTATCTGTCACTTTTTTTCTTGAAAACATACGTCCCAATGGTCGGCAGTGAATGTCATAAACAACCAGTTGAATGTACTCAAAGTCCACGACGCCTCTATGGGCTTTGTTCTCCATGCTTTCAACGGATCCGCCGAAAGTCTGGGACATAAAAAAAAATGACTTGAGGAGAGATTTCAGAGTAAAAGTTGCTATTTTCAGAAAATCTGCCAACTGCTTAAGTTGGGAGCGTTCGGCTCAAATACATGAACAAAAAAGGAAGAGCTTGTTATAAAATCTTCAATTTATGCGACGTTACACCGCAATGCTGTTCCACTCCGGACATCCACGATGTTAAGTTCTATACTTGTTGGCCTTTAACAGCATTGGTTCTTACCGCAACTGTAACATTTATTGAAACAACAATCAAAAGATTCCATGGTAACGAAGGTGTATTTTATGATGGTACGATTTTTATCGATGAAAAGTAAAAGATGACTGCCATCATTGTTTGGTCATCACAGATATACATTTAAAATAAATTATAACAAATAAGAGAGCTGATTCATTTTTACAATCTTCACTGTCAAGTCACAGTCACATATGAACTTTTGTGCACACTTACCTATTTGAGGTTGCGCTGTAAAGGCGTGCTGCTATTGTTGATTTATGCACGAAGTGTCATCTTTGAATGTGAAAACACTTAAGTCCAGCTAACGCAAAGGTATTTTCCACCTCAGATGGAAGTCTATCCTTTCTCCTTTTCAGCAATTCAATGGAAGTAACATTGTAAAAGAGCTCTTTTATAATTTTACTGTACATCGCCTCTTGAGCTTTTTTCACGCTTCTCTTCAGGCATCGCGAGTGAAGCTTTCATTTCAGACACTGTCTGGACACAATGTGTTTCATGACAGCTTTAATTTGCTTACGTTTGTTTTTAATATCAACGGCTCTTATTTCAAAGTTCACATTTGTGGAATGTACCGTCTCATTCCCTTGCTCGCCAAGCACACCAGGTCAAAGTCCCAGGTGTTAATAAATGGCAAGCAATGGCGCTCAAGCATGTGCATCCCTCACTGTGTGTGGTACAAGTTTCTAAATAGTTCTAAATACGAAATACGATATTTAAACTGATGTAAGAGTGTTCTAACAAGTGTGCAATGTATGTTTGTGTGTGTTTGTGTGTGTTTGTGTGTGTGTGTGTGTGTGTGTGTGTGTGTGTTTGTGTGTGTGTATGTGTGTGCGTGTTTGTATGTGTTTGTGTGTGTGTGTGTATTGTGTATCGGTGTATGTGCCAGTATATGTATA
>NW_004797588.1:221023-223446 GCF_000002075.1 Aplysia californica | reverse complement strand
GAGAGAGAGAGAGAGAGAGAGAGAGAGAGAGAACAATAATAACAACGATGACGACAACAACATCAGGAGCAAGAGCAGCAGCAACAGCAACATCATTGATATTGAGAAAGGGGAAGGGGGAGGGGGGACAACAACAATAACGATTATGAGCAGCAATAACAACGTTAAAATTCTAGACAATTTTGACATATCAAATACAAGAAGCTTCATAAATCATCTAACAACAACAATGAAGAAGACGAGGAAAGGAGAACAAGAGAGAGAAAAATGGAGAGAAATAAAGAGCAAGAGAGATTTATACTACACAACTGATCACCATATCTATTTCCTGATGCAAGTGTACTGCTAAATCCAATTTGTTTTGTTTTAATGTTGAAATATTCCTGCCTTCCTCTGCTTGTTTTGGTGAATTTGTGCAAAGCGCTTCACTTTGTAATGAAGTCTGACATTTGTATACACGAAAAAGTGCCAAAGAATCTAGATCTAGATCTTGACTGGGAAATGAGCACTGAATTAGATCTGGATCTAGATAATCTAAACAAAAGAAACTATCTCCAAATGCAAGGAAGCCTAGATCTAAAACATAGATTTACAATAGATCTATCTATATCTAGAATCTCGATCTAGAACAGATATAGATATAGATGTAGATCTACTTAGAACACAAGATACAACACATGCTTTCATTCATGGTGAATACAAAGGTGTGTGTTTTGAAATTTTCTCTGAATAATACGCTATTTAAGCTTCATCTACTTATCCACCAATTGACTTACTTTTAAGGGTCTTTAGGAAAACGCTTAAAAGAAAATTCAGATCGTCTGGTTTTTAATTAGTCCAGTTTATTACACACCGCTTACAGTGTCTGTTCTTAGAATCAGCTATATTTGTTTGAGTTTACCACCGCAGTTCCTGTTGTCACGGGATTGGTCAGATTCGCGGTCTGGCCAAGCTGTACTGCCTGTTTATATTGCTAGGTCTCTAATAATATTATGTTGAAATTGAACTGGCACATGACGTCACAATTAATTTTCCTTGTTGAATTTGAACTTTCTATAGTTAAATGTCATACTTTATTTTTATGTTTGAGTTTCCCAGAGTTATATTTTCTTTTTCTGTGTTGATATTGATTTGACTATGTTGAGAAAATTCTGTTATACATGTAATTCATTTGAATTGTCCAAATTGATGTTTGATCTGGAAAAGGTGTACATTATAAGTGGCATCGTCGATGATGGTATTAAGTAAGTTCAAAGCCAGTGATGTCATGTAACACGTTACGTTCTGTGCACATGAGAGAGAGGGGGGGGGGGGCACATACACACAAAAAGACATACAAACAATATCAAATAAGTAAAATTGTGATGAAACATGTGATATTGGATAAAACGCTATTTGCATGATAATAGATTCGCTGTGTGTCTGTTCGGTGTCTCCTCTGTAGTAATGGAAATTGCCATAAAAGGCCAATGTTATCGGTGCATTACTTCTCTCAACTGCTGTAGGAGGTTGAACTTGCTTTCGTTAATCCCTTAGTACAATTTGGTGGGTTCTCCAGTGATCGTTGCAACGTAGCGTTTTGGGATTTTAGCTTATCCCATGAGCCAGCGTATTCAATTTTGTACTCATCTTCCCATCTGAAGAATACTGGAGACAACGGATGTCTATCGGATTTTGGACATCCCAGGTCTGACTGACTGCCAACGGGCAAACTAAGTGAAATCCCAGAAGAATTCGTGATTCACATGAACGACCTCGTCCTTGTAAAAATGTTAACAAAATCCATTGGAACAGAAATCATTGAGTTATTCAAGGGTTTTTTTTTCGATAGTGGTATAAACAGAATAAATCTCAATGTACGTCTGCCATGTTGTGAGATACGTCTGCTATTATTGTTATTCTGTAATTTGAGCAGAAGATGATGAGGGCATTCGAAAATCAGCATTTTTATTTCGGTAACAGCCCCGTCTAAAAGATAATCAGTTTAAGCCTAGATTATACTACATGTATTATCGATTTTAGACCACAAAGGGAACTTTAACGTGCGCAGCTTGCACACGGGCCCTCCGAGATTTTTTCGTCCTTGTCCGAGAAAGCTAGGTGTAGATCTTTCCTGCCAGAAGATCGGGAGTGTGGCTGAAAGAAAGCAGTAAGAAGGAGCCAAGGAGAAGCAGTAGAAAGGCTGCAGAAAGAGTCTGGAGCCCAGAGGAGGGGGCAAAGGAGTTCAGTTGAGGGAGTGGGGGGCAGAAAGTGTAAACGAAAGCGGACGACAGAACATTGCAAGAAAGCAGGAAAGAGGTGAAAGGAGACAATTTTATAGCAGAAACTTTTTCGGTCGCTACCCGAATTCAAACCCGGGATCTTTGAATGAGAGGAGAACACTTTAACCTCTAGGCCACGGAGTCCCCGTATATATATATATA
>NW_004797588.1:213446-220877 GCF_000002075.1 Aplysia californica | reverse complement strand
TGTGTGTGTGTGTGTGTGTGTGTGTGTGTGTGTGTGTGTGTGTGTGTGTGTCTGTGTGTGTGTGTGTGTGTGTGCATGTGAACGAGCTTCTCAGAAATTCAAATGTAGTAGGGCTTGACCCACCGTAAGTCGTGCAAAGACTTACACTTACATTTACATTCGCTATCTAAATAGTCACAATGCACAGTGTGCAGGTCTATTGGTGTGATAAACGTAGGCAATTCAAGTACTGACGCTGCCTATCTCTGGCTTGTAATTGGCACTTGTGTTTTCTCATGTCTCTTTCTTTTGTGTCTCTATCTTAAAACGTGGAAAAATGAAATACATGACACGGGTCTCTGTGGTGTACCACTTTGACATGTAGAAGACCAGAGTTAGATTCTCTTATGTTGGGAAAATTTTAATCGAGTACAATATATCTATTTTGAAACCTGTGAGTGAATAAATGAGCAGTTGAGCGTGAGTGCCCATGTACACGTGAGTGAGTGTGCGCATTGTGGGTCTGCACACGACTGCTCAATTGAAGTATACCCAAAATATGTCAGAAACCATAGGATGTTTCGACTTGCTTAGCTTCATTTTCAACAAAAATCTCAACTTAAATGCAAGACTCAAAAATTATAAATTATGTTTTGCGTTTTCCCGATTTCCTCAGGGATACAAGTAAATTTATTCTTTCAATATAAACGGCATACATTCATTGTGCTGGTTTTAAAGCTGCCTAGAATTGCTTGGGAAAAAAGAGGAGAGTTTAATATTGGAAAAGGTTGCCTTGCGTGTTGACTGTCAAACGGTGAACGCAGTTAAATCACGGTGCAACTGTCAACAATAGAAAGGAAAAATAACACATTATAGTAAGTCATCATACCTGAACACAGTGTCTTCACGTGGTGTTTCAACAACAATACAGAGAGACCAAAAAATTCCATTATGTAATAATCATTACCATCACAAATATGGGTGCCCCGACGCACGCACTTCGAGGTGGAAATAATTATCTCAAGTACATTAAGCATTCTGAAAGTAAAGATGATACTCGTTCTGAAAGCTGTCTGTGCCGCTGGTCTGCTCCATACTCTTAAGGTGATGGATCTCCATTGTTTTGGTTGCCACAAAGAGTTCGACCAGGTCTTTGCCCAGGGCATCCACCAGCACAGCGTCCTCTTGTAGGCAGGTCAAGGCTGTCTCTAGGTCCGGTGGGAGGACACAGAAATCTTCTGTCTTATTTTGCAGGGGTATCTGTGAATTGGCATTATCGCAAAGTAATGAAACAATAAGGAGACTTGGCGATTATGATTCAATAAGAACAAAGTGTTTACAAAAATTACTTATTGTCGATCCATCGTTTCGCTTGTAAGGCTATATGTGTAACATGATTAAACAATCAGAATCCCACATGGGGATAATCCAACACATTTGACCAGAGACAATAATTATATTATAATGATAGTATACTTGATACCGAACGCTCACTTAAAGAACACCAATCCTGTTTTCTCCTAATACGGATAACCCACTCTTTTTTACTCTTGGACTACTGGAGTTGACAAAGGTGGAGGTGATTTTTTCTGTGCTGAAGACACAGTACTTTGTAAGTTGAAATTTTCGTTAAATGTCGTTTTTAATGTGCGTGGAATAAGGGAACCAAGTGGTGCATACAAAACTTATGTGTTTCCACTTTCGATAAGTTTCCTTGTTCGTGCTTGAAAAAAAAAAAACCGGTTCCAGTGAAAGGCTTCAGCTTAGCGAGAGCGAGAGTGAGAAAGAGAAGGGTTCGAAAGAAACTCACATTTGGATTTTTGTTTTTGGAATTGGTGCAGTTGACAGAGAAGAAGATCATTGATACTTCGAGCTACTTGGAGCTATGCCTGTCTGAGTCAGTGATCAACGGAAATGCTTTGAACAAGGAAAGCAGTTTGTATTGTTTACCGCGCTAATTTCCACTGTTAGCTGATGACCCAGATGTTTCCCTCGTTAACCGTACCTTGTTCCTGATCCCGTCTATACCGGCGGCCACTGTGGCAGCCATGACCAGATAAGGATTTCCGGCTGAGCTGGGGAGTCTGTCCTCTACGTAGATGTTGTTCTTTCGGGTTTTCCGCACCACGAAAGTCGCATTCTTGTCCAGCACAGACCAATCGCTCCTTGTTGGAAGACGTTCCTTTCCAATACGCCTGTAATAGTGTGAATTTTTTTATCTTAATAAAATGGCTTCCCACAGTAGACGCACATTAAGTAACGAAAGTAACGAAGGGCCATGAAGTTCCATCTACATGTATTTATCTCCTGAGGGGTAAACCCACTAGGCTGGGACCCTCTTTTGGTACGAAATCTAAAAGTGGCATATGTATGTCACTAAATTGGTAATTAGAAAAACAAAAAAACAAATGGACTTATTTAATTTTATTAGTTTTTAAAAATCTAATCATATAATTATTAAAAGAGAACTGATTTTAGGCAAATACAGGAAAGTAATTTGACATCTGACAGCAGTTTGTGGAGATAAGAAGTGAAGTTACTCTTGATATATTATTATTGTACTGTACACCAGGTATTTTTTGCGTGGTTTCGCATTTTGGCCTTTTCGTTTTTCGCCATTTGTTGAGTCGCTAATGTAATGTATAATAATGTCTGTCGTACTACGGGATGTTTGCCAGTACACAGCCATCCCATACTTAGGCACAGTTTAACCACGGCGCTATCGTGCTGTATAGTTCAGGAAACAAGTTTGAACAAAAAGTACAACGACACAAAGACAAAACAGATCAAAGAAAACACCAACAAAAACGCCAGCGTGCTTTATACACGTGGATCATGCTGTGTATGTGTTACCAGCGTAAACAGACGTGTCTTAAAGTAGCAGGTTCTGTTGGAGTACTTGTGAAAGTAATGAATACAGTAAGTTCAGTAAGCAATACAAATTGTCTTTTAGGTTTCCAGTGAAGTAGCGCCCACTTTAACTTTTGCGACTTCTTGGCTCATTCTTTCTGCTGTCTTTCAGCCCCACCCCTGATCTTAGGGTAGGTAAGATTTAACACCTAGCCTTCTCAGATCAGAACAAAAATAATCTCGGAGGTCCCCTGTACAAGTTGCACATGTTAAATATCCCTTGGTTGTCCTGATATCGATAAGAGTAGGCTCCATCCGCCATCCTGGCAAAATTCAAAATAAATTCTTTTCAAACTGAAAATGCTTAAAGTGTTCTGCACGCTCATGTGACCTTATGAAGTTGCGAGCGCCGTAATACAATTATCAGGAAAAAATAATACCTTTTATGAACAACTTGAGAAGGTGGATTTCTTCAAAAATCGAGAGCATCGCAAATTCAAGATGCGCATGAAAAGAAACAAAAATAAAAGTAAAACCCAGTATACAAAAGACCCTGGTCAGCTGTGACTGGTACGTTTCTAACCGGTAACAGTTCACCGTGGGCATACAAAGAGCTGTCAGACCAGGTCCATGTTTGACAAGTCCAGCAATCCAGTGCCTTGCCACATCTGACAGCTGATGGGTAGAAACAAGATCACACACATTAATAAAATAAAAGAACGAATTTGTTTGTATGTTGGTAATTATTTTTTAAATATTTTTGGTTTAGAAAATTAAGACAGTGCAGTAACTAGATCTAATTTGTTTAACTGATTTCTCTGGTAGTTCTTTCTAACAATAATATTGATGTACTTAAACATAAGACCAACAAATCCCAAGCTTTGAAGGAACAATAATCATTTTTGACAATATTGTCAATACATGTATTAGAACTTCAATGCAAATCAATGCACCGATATCAACAACAACAACAACAACAACAACAACAACAACAACAACAACAACAACAACAACAACAACAACAACAACAACAACAACAACAACAATGCCACTAGTAACAATAATAAAATGATAATAATAATGATAACAATAATAATAATAATAATGATAATCATATTAATAATTGTAACAATATTAATAATAATAATAATAATAATAATAATAATAATAATAATAATAATAATAATAATAATAATAATAATAATAATAACGATAAAAATAACAATTTGTACTCCCAAGTTGGGTTATAACGCGCTTTACATCATAAAACCGATCGCTTTTAAGTCTATAAACAATTTTGGATCCTTCACTTATCTTCCAGGTTAAATACATAGTTTTGTCAACTGTAGTTATGTGAACAAATAATGATCCATATACTTAGATTGCCATGGGACTATGGGAAGGGATTTTCCTTGCCGTTTTGAAAATGCTCCTTATGTCTACTAGAATGTTGACCTGAGTGCCTGTGTGTGTCTGCTCTATTGTAAAACTATTTTAGTTGAACGAACTGTTATAGATCATATTGTTGGTCAGCACTCTTTCTTCTACATTAGGCCCAAAACAGGGAACCAGTTACCACAAAACACCAGGGACGCCAATTCTTTGAATATGAAACAATATTTATTCACACATGCGTATCTATCATGTAATATTTATTATTTTAACTGGTGCTGCTGCTTCACAGGCAGAGAGAGGGGACGGGGGAGAGAGAGGGGGAGAGAAAGAGAGAGAGAGAGAGAGAGAGAGAGAGAGAGAGAGAGAGAGAGAGAGAGAGAGAGATACTTCTAGACCACTGTGATACCGTTAAATACTTCTAGTACCGTATGTTGGGGAAAGCTTTTGTTTGTTAGACTGAGATTTTATGTTGTAATAGATCTAGTATTAAAATTTTATTTCGTGGAATAGTTTACCCGCCATTTTAAAAGGTCCACTTGTATAAGACTTTTTGCACTCATTGCTTCTAAACCTGCCCGTCACTGCCTATGTCACCGTCTACATGTTTTTATACATTAATATAATACATATTAATTGTGTTCTTTTATCAGCACATCATTTCTCTTTCAATGCACACCCATCGCTAAAAAGAAGTACTTTTTACATTGCACTCGCTTCGTAGGAAATCCACGAAGCAGCTCGTAAATTCACCTTGGGTGACGCCGTCCTTGGCGTCTTTCGCCGTACGGAGCGAAATTGTGCAACGCTAAGCTAGTTTTGAAGAACTGATCGCGCGGCTGCTGCGCAAGCAAAGTACCCCAAAGACCCATGGAGACAACACAGATACTGTCATCAGCATACTCCATGCTAACCACGGCCAAATTCTTGTCTGCTTCCTTTTCCATTTTTGCAACAAATTCGGCACTAATGTGAGAGGCCATGATCTTGTCTGACATGTTTCCAGTTTCTTTACTTACATTTACAGTTCACTGGATCTTTTTCGTTTAAAGTTGGGACAAAAATTGTTTTTAGGTATTCACCATTTCACGAAACATTTTTTCTGACAACATGTTTGGTTATAATAAGTGGACAAAGAAGTGATTACTAAGAATTCCACATAATCTGGAATATTACTACTTCATCTAAGATAGGAGTCGCCGAGATGTGATCACTCAAGATAAACCTGAAGAAAAAAAATCAGACTTGGCAACATTGTGAGAAATCAAAGAAACTTAAAAGTGTGTTCGCAAGAGAACTGAGGTGGATCATTTTTAGTCAAATGGACATGTATTGCATTTCAAATGAAAGGAGGATTTAATTTCGACAATAAACACTACTTTATTACGATCATTTCAAACAGATTGGAACACATAGCAGTCACAAGTACTATGCAAAATTTTGACTTAACATTAAATGCCACTGGTTTTGTGTAGAGTACAAACGCCTTTGAGCAAGGACAGTATATATTAAATTTTAGACATAATTATCTGTCACTGAGAGTTGCAGACAAAGCATCACAATTGGGAGCAAAGTCATAATTATTGTTTCATAAGGCTCAAATTTCTTATAGGGGTTTTTTACTGGTGAATACTCCATCGATGGTATGATTTGGTTTCTAATAATCGTTTTGTAGCGTTGGTTCTTTGAGAAGCTAAGTTAAAATGCACAAAGATGCCTACTTGAATAACACCATGATGAAACAAGGACGTGACATGACGTTCCAGCACTTGCGCAATGTAGTCCTTCAAACAAAGTCTTTCGTTGATTCTCTCAAGTGGGATTTTGTTCAATCCAGCCAGACCACCCGCAAACAATGGCAGTTTCGAGGCCGCAGTTCAGCACTGACAGATGATTATATCCGAATTCTAACCAACACAGTCCATGTGCCAAAAAGTTTCTTTCTCTAGACTTAACCTACGGATCCTAAACCAAATATCAATGAGCACATTTATTAATGCTAAATAGTATACATTCACTCGTCGTTTGGTTTAAATAATGTATCTTTCTAAAGGCTTACCTGGTGTTCGTTTGAGTCGTCAAGTAGCATATTTGCCCCATCCAACGTCCAAAGAGAATGGTTGAAGTGCAGTCCAATCCCGAAGTAGGCTGTTTTATCTACCTTTGACATAAAGGAAGCAACATAACCTTTCCTCTTGGAGAATGTTTTCACGTGACTTTTGAACAGCGCCGTGCCATCAGCTGCCTGTGAAGTCAATTAATTGACATGTCTCAGAAGCCTACACGTTGTTTCAGACGTAAATCTAGCCTCAGACAGCAGGATTTCAGTCGCCACATTCATCTACTAATTCGGAAATCAAATTTTAAAAATTAACAATGAAACCACAGTAATATAAATTAGGGCAATATTCGATGGACAAAAGTTCAATAACATGTTATGTTCAAAATATGGAATCCCAAGCTCCCAACGTAAAATTGAACAGGCATTTTTGTTGTATTTCGAGTGGTTATTAAGTCAGCCTTTTTTCGCTTTCAACATGCTGAGTACGTTCTAAATGGGCAATTCTGTTGCGTACAACTACTCGAGTCCCTTTTTGTTAAGTTGTCTGAGAAAAAACATTGAGCTGCCCTAAAATATTGTGTTTGTCTTGATTAAACCTCTGAGTTATTGTTAACATATGACTGTATTTAGCCGTGTCCGAAAAGTGCTTCTAAATGATGGAACACACATTATAGTTACATCTCTGTGGCATTTACCTTTATGCCTTCGGCCACATCAAGCGTGACTTCAAAAAAATCGCTGTTGGTCTCAGGCTGCAGGGTTTCTGTCAGCACATTCATCTGTTTGAGTTCATTTAGGAGTTCCATGAAGAAATCCTATAATAAATACGAAAGCATGTATGTTATCACACTCTTTTGTTTAGAATTTTAAAAGTAATTTTCTCTCCAGTTTTATAGGTGCCGACTTGCACCTCGTATGTTATACTATTCTACAACCTAGGTAAAAAAACATCTCGAAAGTCTTGGAAGAACAGGGTTTGGTTCTCTGGGGAGTGTGGTGATGCCGAAAAAAAAGTAGGCAGCATATCGGAGAGTTTTCAACCATAACACTACAGAAAACAAAATTGCATAATAGTATCAGAAAGCTTGAGATATGGCATGTAGATGCTCGTTCGTGTGTGCGCACACACACACACACACACATATATA
>NW_004797588.1:180953-211016 GCF_000002075.1 Aplysia californica | reverse complement strand
ACACACACACACACACACACACTCACATAGACCAAACCTTATAGAAATGCAATACACAGGGTGATTTTAAAAAATGAACAACGTTTTTTCTAAATATCTCGCACAAAATCTGTACTAGAATGTTATAACTTGGAACAGATATAATTCACTCAAGAGGGATTTTTTTACATAAAAAAAACTTTAACCACCTACAATTGCAAAATGCGCCAATTTAAAATACCTTGTAAGGAAAGTCATGAAATGATTGATTTAGGGTTTTTTTCCTTTTCTATTAAAAAAATCTAATCTTTCCATCCCTGTAACCTTTAAATAATATTTCTTTTCTCCTACAGATTTATTTTTTTCTCAATTCAGAAATTCCAAGAATCAATGGTCCATATGTCCTCCTTTGAACTAGACACCTCTGAACACGTCGTTCGTAAAGTTCAGTAGTGACCAAACACAAGGATCCACTCAACCATGAGTAGATCTACTCAAAGCCACACACACTGTACACCTTGCAGTATGGAGGGGTTTCTAGAGATAACGGGAAGGGGGGGAGGGGGGGGGTAAGATTGCCCAAGTAGACAGCATTAAGTGTGGAGTTGATATAACCTGAAAGGTGAATATGGGCCAAAGAAACGAAATGTCGTAGAGGAATGTTCACGTTTTTTAAAAATTCCCTTTGACTTCCAAATGTTGTGAAACGCAAAACTTCAGTGCGGAGGAAAATATTAAGTTTTTTTATGATCACCCTGTATATTCTGAAATGAAATATCAACAAATTATAAAGTGTCTGAAGTCAAGGCCGTAACCATTTGCGTCACCTGGATAAGTTGCGATTCCTTCGATCAGACCATCTGTCACTTTTTTTCTGGAAAACATACGTCCCAATGGTCGGCAGTGAATGTCATAAACAACCAGTTGAATATATTCAAAGTCCACCGCGTTATTAAGAGTTTTGTCCTCCATGTTCTCTACCGAACCGTCGAAAGTCTGGAACAGGAATAAAATTTCTTGTAAATTTGTGAGGATAGATATATGTAGCTCGGTATTTTTTTTAAAATGATGTTTTCAGAACCTCATAGCTGCCAAAGGCTGAGATGGGGAACGTTCGGCAAAAATGCATTAAAAGGAACGTTTTTAGAAGGTATATTCCTGAATGAATTCCACGTTACACAGCACTGCTGTTCCGCAACGAACACCCATAATGTTATGTTTCGTACAATAAAAACATGATCGTTTCTCATTGGCATGGTTCACATTTGTTGGAAATTGAATAAACTTAATAAAAAAAACACTAATTTTAATCTATATTCATTTGATACAAACGTGTTCAGACGAAGTGTTGCGTTTTTACTGGCGTTCAGTATATTTTTTCTGTGCATAGGCTGGTGCAGTTGCCATTGTTTTTGCACGTTTCTCCAAGGGCACACGGAGTAGAGCCTTCGGTTCAGACACTGTCTGAACACGATCTTTTAGTTGTTATATTATGTGTTTGTAATGCCAACTGTTCTTATTTCCGTGTCCGTAGATGCATCATGTAGTAATTGAACCCTTGCTCACCAAGCATGCCAGGCCAAAAACTAGGGTGTTAATAAAATGTCAGACAACAGTGCTTCAGCGTCACTCTGAGTGGTGACAGGTTTCTGAATAATTCTTAATACGAAATGTCGTCTGAGCTGCAGATGTAAGAGTATTCTGACAGGTTTGCAATATGTGTGTGTGTGTGTGTGTGTGTGTGTGTGTGTGTGTGTGTGTGTGTGTGTGTGTGTGTGCGCGCGCGCTTCAGTGTGTGTGTGGGGGGGGGGGCAAGGTGAACTCTTTAGTGACTGCTGTTGAGTGCATTGGACTTCTCGCCTAAGCTTTGTCTTATACTTCTCCGTTGTGGGACCAGAATGCACCCATGCATCCAGGAAGTAGCTGAAGATACATGAGCTGTCTGTGGTGATACGTCTGAGTGATAGTTCCACTTTTCAAAACGTTCTCAAGTATAGCGACTGGGATAATTTTGGACTTCGATCTTAAGATCTTACTTTCCTTCCCCCACTTTTGATATTTATCGTTTCTGACTTACTCTGTTTTAAAAAATGCGACACAGCCTCCACTATACTTTTAACTTTTCATTTAATCCTTTTATCAGTTAATACTTGGACATGCTCGTCAAAGGCAGACGATCTACATTGTTTTGATTGGCTGATTCAGTAAAAGTCTGAGTGCGGCTGTCCTAAGCTTGTGATGCTTCAGTGTGATTCCTAACAATATGTTTCCATGTTAACACAACTTGTCAAATTGGAATGTCCAAGAGAGGTTCCCTAACAGGCCCACGTACGAAGGGATCTGGTCACAAGTCTGTCCTCGTACCTCCTAAACGTCGAAAGTAGGTTGCTGCGCGTGTGTCCGAGATTACACGAGGCCGGGAGCAGGTCAAGTAATTTAAGCTGCGCCAATTAATGTTTCCATCGTCCCTGGTTTAGAGTTGAGTGGTTGGGTAAAAGGAAATCTCTTTAAAATGCATTTGACTTCAAAATACGCCTTTTCCCCATCAAATATCAAAATAGATCGTTCAGATGAATCAGATCGAAATTTATTCAACACAGTCAAATCAAATTCAACATAGAAAGTTCTTTATTTTGCTTTTACTTTTATCCGCCGCTTATACCCTTATGGGTGTCACGGGAAGAAAGAGACGTCTCTCTGCCACCAGCCGGAGAGCTTGGGTCAGGGGGGATGGCGTGAGTTGTTAATGTTTCCCTGACTGCATCTACCCAGGTCTTTCTCGGTTGCCCTATGGCCCTGTTGCCTTCGAAAATTTTTTTATATAGACACGTTGTGCCGGGTGGTGTGCTGGTAATGGCATGAGATTTCCGAAACATTTGATTCTTTGGTGTTGGATGGGATGCATGATATCATTTGTACCCAACATTACTCTGATTACTGTGTTTCTAATTTTGTCTCGCCTGGTCTTGTTTGTTGCTTTTCTAAGGCTTCGCATTTCACATGTTGTAATTCTTTGCTCTAATGTCTTGTTCGTGGTCCATGTTTGGCATTGATAGGTGAGTGTCGGGATGGATATGGAGTTGACATTTTGAGTTTTGTTGTTATGGGGGTGTTAGGATGTTTCAATAGTGGAGTAAGCTGGTAATTAACATTATTGGCCTTTTGTACTCGTGTTTCAGTTTCTCTGTCCAGTCGCCCATCCTCTGTGAATATACCTCCGAGGTACTTAAATTCTTGGACCTGTCTGAGACTGTTATTGTTGATGTTTTCCTGAGTGGTCCTGGCTTTCTATTTACTTCCATCGTCTCTGTTTTGTTGATGTTGATCTTCATGTCATAGTTGTTACATTCTATGTTTAATCTGGTGGTGTGGTGTTGGAGACTTTGTTCACCTTTGTGTGCCAGGCTTTGGTCATCAGCGAAAATAGAAAGTTCAAACATCAAAATAGAGAGAGCAAATGTAACACAAGGAAGCTCAAATATCAAAATAGCGCTATCAATTGTAACAGTAGAGAGTTCAAATTAAACTTTGTCAGTTCAAATTCAACACATATAATTTAAACACAATAGGTTGTTTAACATGGTCTTGAGCACCCCCCCCCCCTTGCAACCCTCCCACTCACCCCCCTCTCTCTCTCTCTCTCTCTCTCTCTATATATATATATATATATATATATATATATATATATATATATATATATATATATATATATATATCTGCCTATCTGTCTCTCTCTCTGTCTCGGTCTCTCTCTCTGTCTGTCTGTCTGCCTGCCTGCCTGCCTGCCTGCCTGCCTGCCTGCCTGTCTGTCTGTCTGTCTGTCGGTCTGTCGGTCTGTCGGTCTGTCTGTCTCTCATTGTCTTTCTCTGTCCCTCAATCTTTCTCTTTCTGTATCTTTCTCTTTCTGTATCTCTCTCTTTCTCTCTCTCTCTCTCTCTCTCTCTCTCTCTCTCTCTCTCTCTCTCTCTCTCTCTCTCTCTCTCCGTATTTCTCTCTGTGTCTATTTTCAAATAATCAATCAAACAAGCAGACAAACAAATAATCAAACAAACAATCAAACACGTTGAATCTGAATTGTGACTGGATCTATGGATAGCCGGAAAGCAGAACTATATTATCTTTCTCATAGTTTTGACCTTGCTCCCTCCGACTTTCGAGATACTAAAGCGACATTTAGCATAAAGGCTGTCCATAGAAGAGGATTATCTTATCGCAAAGATTGGCTGCAGTTCCTTGGTTAGCTTATTTACAAGGAGGGAATATGATTTGTTATGAGAACTGCCAGTAAAAACTCACCAATACTTCATGGGAACTTTTTCAGAAGTCGCACAATGGTGGCACTACGTTAAATATACATGTGTTTATTCAGAGGTTTCACCTTATTTTTAGAACAACCCCTGAAAAAAAACCATAGCACAAAAGCGCATTCTGAAGGCGTATTTTGCCAAAAGTTTATGGTGATTCATGCTCGTTGACATATTTCGTATTCATTCAACACATAATACCCTTCAAGGAAAACCCCAGCTCACCCCATTAACATTAACACAATGAAATTTCACTTGCCATGCCCTTTTCAAAATAAGTTCAGTGTGTACGTCTTTAACTCAATCCCTACCGTGAGCCACATTTTGCAACTCTACAAATTCTTAATCCATTCCAATTAAAAGTCTTTGCATACTCAAACTTACGCAAATTATCACCATTTTTACTTTTTTCTTTGCTCCTCTACGGCTGCGAAACTTGGAAGACAACGAAGACAGTACTGAATAAGGTCCAGACTTTCATCAACATATGTATGAGGAGTATTTTAAGAATTAAGTGGCAGGAAAGAATAAGAAATGAAGAACTGTGGGAAAGGACAGGACAAAAGGATATAGAAGTAGAAATAGGACTAAGAAAGTGGCAATGGATGGGACACACCTTAAGAAAGCCCAGCGGAAACATCACAAGACAGTCACTGCAGTGGAACCCACAGGGAGCACGAGGCAGGGGTAGGCCACGGGAAACATGGAGGAGATGCGTGGAAAGGGACATGAGAGAAATGAAGCTCACTTGAAACGAGCTTGGAAGGATGGCTCAGGACAGAGATAAATGGAAGGAGCTTGTATGTGGCCTATACCCTGCTAGGGGTGAAAGGCATTGGTGATGACTTTTTTCTTCTTTGAAATGTATGATTGGAAATTCATTTACAAGCATTTCGATATTGTTTGAATAGCTTGCTTTTTTAATCAAAGGAATTATTTTGGTGTTTTTTTCTGATTACAATTAAAAAGGAACAAATGGCCACCAGAATGAATTTACTGCTTGTAAAAAATGTTAAATGGGACTGAGGTAATAATTATATTTTAAAAAGATCAAAATTCCAGATCATGGACAAGGAAAAAAATATTAATATTATCTGCTCATGATAAAATGCCTTATAGTTCTGTACAATGGTTATTAATACCATCTGGCAGTTAAACCTGTCTGTCTTTCTATACTTGAATGGTCGATCCTAACTGTCCTTCAAAACCGCCGTTTGAGGCAAGTCGACGTCCGCATGCATAAACAAAGTGTTCACGAAGTTTTCTTATAAACTTTCAAATTTAAAAAAAAAAGAAAGAAAGTACGGGGGAAAACATTTCGCAAAACTTCGCAAAATCCAAAATCCAAAATGAAAAACAAAAGAAAACAAAAGAAAACAAAACACGTGAGACGTAGTACTTCCAAATCTTTCTTCCCAACAAAACGTTTCAGTCCCAACGAGCTGCTGTTAATTGTATGCGCCATCAAGTCAATGAAAGTACAAAAATGTATCTAGCACAGCTGGAACACCGTGAAGCCTGTCTCAACAACTATCATTTTGACGAGGTATTTGCATCTACTTGCCCTTGCGGCAAAAATGAATAAATGAAATGCAGTAGATCCCAACTGACAGGGAAAAACGCCAACGTAAATTATTATCAAATTGTCATTAGCTAGTATTAGTACTAGTATGGGGATCAACTTTCCTTGACCTGGATATGAAAACGGCGTAAGGTCAACCGGTGTGAATGAAAAATGAGCAGTCACCCAGAAACTGCTAACCTAAATTCTTTTCTTTTGGCATTTTAAACAGAATATAAGGTTTCGAATGTAGTTCTTTGCGATTTCCGTGTTGGAACTTCAGCACATTCATATCTCATCTAAAACAAAAATTTTCACAAAATGATTTCACAAAATGTTGTCAGCAAAAGTGCACATTTTTTTCGCTAAGATCTGGTAACACAAGCTAACAGTTTACAATTCTTATTTTGTTATCGGAACCACAATTTCTAAAAACTTAGCTCCAAGATATATACAGATTATTCTGCCGTTCTCTCCTTTACGATCTATGATATCTGGAGGGATGCTATTGGTTTTTTCTTTTAAGAAAATATTCTGACAAATATTTCATACTTTCACATTGCAGGCTCACGACAAAAATTGACATGCTCTCAAATTGAATGCAGCACCCACCAGGGGCGAAGCGTCTATATAATCAAATAATCACTGCTTCCCTTCCTAATTTTGAAACATTGTCGCTGTCAAATTCATCCTTAAACGTAAACCTCTTAAATTAAAAGTAAAAAGAGGTTCGTAATCCACAATGAGTATGCCTAACATTCAAAACGGTTTCACGGCCACATAAATAGCCTCCTCACCCCTCTCGGGCCACTCCATAAGGAGTCGCAAGCTTTGATTAAGTAAGCTTAAAGTGAGGCTGGGAAGAGTCTGCCAATACAGTTTAGGGAACATGTGCATAGCAGTCATGGCTGTTTCATTGCCACATATACCCTGTTCACCACTTTGGGGCCACAGTTATAATCAATCCCAGGCCCTGATTAAGTAAGCTAACGAACACTGGTCGAGTCTACCTCACAAATGTGAGGGGAACTAACTCCTAACAATCTCTTTACTGCTGCATGTGCTTGTTTTTTTTTCCTCGACTTTTTACTGTCCTATAATCAGATCGTGACCTCGATTATGACACCAGCTCCTGGCCACGAAAGGCTAACAAAAACAGCCAAATGTGAAATTTAAAAAATGATAATTGTCATGTTCTACCAAAGAGTTAGACTCTCTGGTAGATCTATAACATATAGGTCTAGTACTGACATCTCTGCTTCTTTGCTTTGTGTTTATGTATTCACATCTAAAGTTAATTTAATTTTAGTTGGAACTGATATTTAATAAGATACTTTCCCGATTATTTTGGCGGTTGAACATACAATAAGAATTCCGGATTTGTTTTCATGCACAACTCAGAGTCGCCGCCTCGAGTAAGATTCTTCTGTGATATCTACAGGCCATATAGATCTATATCTGGTCCCGTTTCACTTTGATTACCCTGTCAAACAAGTCAGCCTTCGCCCCTGGCACCCACATTGAACACACAAAGTCATCCAACATATTTACCAGCCAGCGCAGCCTCGTTCTGTAGACAATACCTTACACGCTAACCCCGGGTTCTCACCTCGCTGGTGAAGCGAAGTGAAAAACGAATATCCCAGTAAAAATAGGAAAAATCTTAAACTGATTCCAACATAAGTTTTTTTCCCTCTCTAAGGGGAAAGATTCCAGGCTCATTTCCTCGGAATAATACTTTACTTCGCTTACTTTATCCGTCCTCTTGTACCTCTAATGCGTCTAGGGGAGAAAGAGGTCCCTGTCTCTAGCAAGTTTGAAGTCCTGGCTGGGTGGGATTTTGTATGTTCTCAGGGTATCCTTTACACCCTGGATCCAGGTCTTTCTTGGTCTTCCTCTTGCCTTGTACCCTGATACTTTTCTGTAGTAGGTTTTGCTGGCAAGCCGGTGAGGTGCCATACGTGTGAGGTGTTCAAACCACCCGATTGTTTGCCTTCGAATGTAGTGGAGAACAGGGGGAATCGTGTTTGACAAAAAACTTCACCTTTATTCTACAGATAAAAGACCTCTGTGTGAGGCACCAAAAAAGCCTTAAACGCTTTTAAAATTCTGTTTCATTCGGAGTGGGGCGAGGACTCAAAACCCCATCTCCACCTTTACTGTTCCCTTCTCCGATCCAGGCTTGACTACTGCTGTCAAGTCTATGGATCGGTAAAACCCCACGTCCTAGAGATGCTAAACCCAGTACAAAACCAAGAACTCGGCCTCGCCCTAGGGGTTTTCCGCATTTCCCCAGTGCAAAGCCTCCGGGCCGAGGCAAACATACCATCGCTAACACTCAGACGTACACAACTATTATTACAATATGCAATTAAAAAGAGCTCAACACTAGAGAACCCAACACACGACTGCATTTTTGGAACACACCCAGACACAACAAACAAATTAAAAAACAACCACAAACTAATTAAACCTTTCTATACCCCAGGGTCCTTGATTGAAGGCCTCAAAATCTTAGACCCCCCCCCCCCTAAAAAAAATAAAAAAATCAATAGCAAAAATAGCCCCCCCCCCCCCCTCCCCTTTTTTCACTGTTGAACAACTTTTTCCAACCTCCCTCCGTGACACCTCACCAAGGCAAAGAAGACTTACAGCTCACCACACACATCAAAGCAAGCACAAACACAAAAACATCCACACAAAAAAAACAATTAAAAAATACCCGACACACAGTTAATCCCATCCTGAACCCTCTATTTCCTCTGCGGAGGCCACTACCATTTACATGGCATTGAACTCCGTACAA
The DNA here is from genome assembly GCF_000002075.1 of Aplysia californica. NCBI lineage: Eukaryota > Metazoa > Mollusca > Gastropoda > Aplysiida > Aplysiidae > Aplysia > Aplysia californica. Next base: position 202,366 of record NW_004797588.1, on the reverse strand, counting down.
AAATCCCCTTAAAACATCCTTTCTTATAGTCTGTCTGAATCTCTATCTTGCATCACCTCTCTCTCACACATTACACATCCTATTCACCTAAAAATAATTAAGTTATAGCAAAAAATGCACACTTTAATGGAGCCATGTTGGCATCCATTGATGGAAACGAGTCGGTCGATCTCCTGATGACGGAATCCTTGCCCCTTCTGTTGGGATCAACGAAGAACACTTTCCCACAAACTGGCTTAAAAAAAATAAAGTAAAAAACTACACTTCCGGTCTGTTGGAGACACACAAACAAATTAATAACAAACTCTAATTATAATGGATAGCATTTGTATAGCGCAAATCCCCGCTGTTTTTTTTTTTTTTTTTTTTTTTTTTCAATCTCTATGCTCTTCACAATATATACTATTATCCCAGCAGGCCTGAGAGCATTCTGAAACAATCTCAACTCCCTGGGAAGCATACAGTGCAAGCGACCATTTATTGGCTTTAAAACACTAACATACTGACAAGATCTTTCGCTGTCTATGGCCTTGTACTCATTCCCAACTGGTTCAAGTGAGGAACATTCGTGTAAAGTGCCTTTCCCAATGACACAACTTTGTGCCTGCGGCTCGAATCCCCGGACCCGCAACCTCACAATAACGAGTCCGGTAGCATTACCACTCTACAACATCATGTCCGAACTGGGTCCATGAAAACCTTGGGGTCTCTCCAGAAGAGACGAAGTCATTTTTACTCGATTGCGTATCAGACACACCTAACTGACACATGAATACCTCCTGCAGGGAGATGAGAAACCGTTCTGTGTGGCAACACAGATTTCACCATTAGACTTACAGAATGTCCGGACTTGAGAGAGACCCGAAGGAAATATTTCAAATGTACAAAATTGTAAGAACTGTTCTCCGTCGTTGATTTCAACAGAATTCTTGATTCTATAAAGGCCGGCCTTTACAATCAATCGTAAATACTGTTATTTCAATATTATTTAAAATGTCATTTTTAAACGGAGACTTTTACCAGGAATTCTTTACATTTCAATCTGATCATTGTCCATAAATCATATCGCGCTGTGAACTGTTGTGAATGCAACCAACGTGTGTTTCGCGCGCTCGTATGACATTATGCAGATAGGAGCGCCGTAAAACTCTTACTAAACTAAATTAGAACAGTATGAGTTATTAATTATTGACGAAAATTATCCACCATTTATCATTGGATAGGGTATGGCAGACAAGTCATACGCACAAGTGAGTTCGGTTTTCCGAACTGTCCCGTCAACAACTGATCTTGCGCCAGTCGAAGCTCCGATTCCAGTGCTTGTCATAAGCACCTTTCCCTGAACAAAAAATTCAACTCTTACATACAATTTTTAACATAACGCAACAAATAAAATGGCTGACCGGAGCATATCCCTTGAACTATCTCTTTAAATGCTTCGTACACACAGAACTTTACGGATGGAAAATTCATTGATGTAAAGAAAGCCATTTTTCGAATGTTACCACGTATTTTCTTGCGGCACCATAGATTTACACTACTAGGAACTAGATACTGTACGCCCCTCTCTCGTCTTGCGGCGCGATGGCCATATTCGACAGCTGCGTCCGCCATGTTCTTGTTGGCAAGCTGTATGAAGGAGTTCACACTGAAGCAATGGGCAAGGCATGTTTTCTCTCTCACAGGCATTAGGCAAGGCTTGGCCCTTGTTGGGTTGTTGTTTTTTACGTAGGCACCTTGGCGTACTATGATATCTAGATTACTAGAAAGCAATAATACAGCGTACTTTCTGTAACTAGATATACAAATAAATGTTCTATTAAATAGATAGAGATAGATAGGCTTTAAAACAAACAACAATAACAACAAAACAACGTTATTTCTTCATCAGCACTTTATCTACGAGATGGTTTAATTTCTTATTGACTGAATTAAAGCGCACAGGGCCTATAGAACTTTAAAGAAAAAGTGTGAAAAGATGTGGGTGTCATGGCAACATCCCTACCACCCCACCCCCTCTCCCTTCCCGAATCCCAATTAAACCCCTACCCCTCACCCCCGCCCCCAATTTATGAGTTTGGAATTCTATTAAATCAAGAACAGCCATACCAAAAAAATACAGAGTTTCTATGCTATTAGGGGTAGGAAGGCAATGAAGCTCTTGATAAAACAAATTGAGCCAAACAAATGATGAATACATTACTAGTAATTTTTAAAAAACGAGTTAAATTTTCCCTTGTGACATGTGTACTAGGAACTGTATTTTTCATACTTGCGTTCACTTTTTTGTTGGAACTATACAAAATAAGTAGTGTTTTCTATGTTGTTATTAAACTTTGGTACATATTGAATTTATGAACAAAAGTAGACCATTTACAGCACTTAAACTAAAGCTCCTAGCTTCTATTGCTGTTTTAAGTAAATCTACTTTTGGACATAGCCTAGTAAAACAACTGTGACAACTCTGGACTCACTGAAGATAAAAAAGTGAACTCAATTTTGTTTTGTAGCCTGGTCAATTGTCTTTCAACACAATGTAGTGATAACTGAAACAAAAGCCTTTACTAAGGTGTTTTTGGGCAACATTCAGTTAGACTTACTTGTGGCAACTGAAACTGATCCCCGACTTGTCTACATCAATGATGCTTTTTGTTTTAGTAGAGATTTTACGGCGCTCACAACTTATGGGGTGGATGTCAACACAGAAGTCCTTACAGGGAATCGGGCTTACTCAGCTCACCTCTCTAGCTTCATCAGCACAAAGTCTGCTTCGACTATCGAGGCATCCCGGAAATAGCGGGTCACAAGAAAGTGACAAACATACAAAAGAAGTAGAGGAAAAATGACGATAGTAAGGATGAGGAAAGAAAAATGAGCAGTTCCCTGTCGCAATTCCGGCACATTTATGAGCATGATATCAATGAATCAGTCCATTTACAATTGTACTGTGCAGCAGAGCATGGTAATGTCCCCCCTTTGGGAATGGCCTAAAGACACTTCAGTCAGTAGCAGCACCGCCCCGGGGGTGACATCACTGGTGCGGGAAAAGAACAGGTTTTTTCATCTTGTGACGAACAGAGTAGCAAGTGTTATGTTGAACGTGTAACATAAAGAAGCATACTGTTTGAAAAAGAAATTACCTGCCTATTGTGAAATTAAATAGATCTAGCTGCTAGTCAACCTTAACTCAGAACCTTACTGAAGGCTCTCTATTTTTTTTTTTAAACCCGGAGTGACTATTGTGCCAATTTTTCTTTCATAGGATTAGAGCTAGCCCTTCATTTTAGTCGTAGCTCTAGCCAAGGGGTTAGGTTAGGCTCAGCCATTCATTTCGTCTTAAACTTAGCTTTAGGGGATAGGGTTAGGTTAAGCCGTTCATATGATTTGCTAGTAATAGATAGGCCCAAATTGTCACTGCCAAAAATAAAAAAGGGAAGAGACATTACAACAGCTTTTTTGCGTTACTCAAACCAATAGATCTATACTGAAAATAGAATATATATGAGCCATTTTTCTATTTTACTACGCGATTGAAGACATGTGACACTTTAAAAAATCTGTAACATAAAAAAAGTTATTAGGGGACTGTGCAGTCCCCTAGCGCTGCTTTGTGCACTGGGGGACTGCAAAGAAACAACCTTTGACCTTTGGATCGAAGTCAATAAGCCATCATCACCCCATCAGAGAGATCTAGATCTAGATCATACTGATACATTAAATCTAGATATCTAGTTAAGTTAATTAGTATGGTGGGAGAATCTAGATCTAGAGCCTTACTCTGTTTACTTAAGGCGAATTTATCATTTATGTCGACAGGTATTACCTGTATTACCTGTCCTGGGCAACAACGTCATTGCGCACCGGACAGGTCCATAAGTGCTCAGTTCCCCCCAGCACCAAAGCCCGCAAGATATTCATACTGATTGTTCCGGTGGCTGTCTGATTATGGCGACGTCTTTCCTTTCCAGACAATCGTTCCTTTCTTCCTTCTCCCCTCTCTATCCCCATTTCCCGTATCCTAATGATTGCGTGGTGTTCTGCTGTCTACCTGTCTTCTTCATCCCGCAACTTTTTCTCCAGGCTCTTCAACACTTCTCCTTTGTCAAATTTCACCTCACCATCAACCACGGCACTGCTTGCCAGCCTATCAGCCTCCTCATAGCCTTTCACTCCAGAGTGCCCAGGACAGAATATCCACGTGATGGTTCTAAGTGATGAGTGTTGTATGGGGTTCAACCATTCATTCCGAAGAAGCCCTTTCTCAACCCTTCGCAAGATGCTCTGGGAGTCTGTGACAATGATGAGATGAGTAGTTCTTGGTCTTGTATTATGAAGCCACCCAAGCGCTCTTGTTACGGCCTCAATCTCCATTTTCATGCCCTGACATGCCAAGAACCTTTTTGTTCCCACTGTACACCACAAAACCCCATCCACTTCTCTCACCCCTCCTGACTGATCCATCCGTATAGATCACTGGGTCCTCTTGCTTGGAATGCTCCTCAAATTAACTGTCGTATATCATTGTCGTTAATGACAGCAGCACATTCCCGTCTTTCTCAACCCATAGTGATGTGAACGTTGGCCAGGCTTCTGCAATCGGAGCTCAGTTCAAACCACTCCTTTCCACAGCATATTTCATCGATGCCACAAACTTTCCTCAAGGAGTCTTCTGCTTCTGCCAACCATGAGCTGCCCCGTTTGATCCTGTTTCCTTTGATGCTGCCCTGGTTTTCATGCAAAGGGTGCCTCGGGTCTCCCAAAACATTCAAGTACAGCTTTGCCTGTGCCACCTTATGCCTCACTCTGATGCTGGCCAGGTCAAGGGTGTATCTCATACAGACAACATGGGTGTCCTTTGTGCAACCTAGAACGGCCCTCATAGCTGCATTCTTTACTCTCTCCAACCTGTCTATCTGAGTCTTGGACAGGGAGAGGATGCCCAGCCCATAGTCTATGACTGACAGAACCACCAGCTGCATTAGGAGAAAAAAAAACTATCTGTTGAATTCCCGCTGAAGCCAAGGTCTTCACTACATTGATGCCTTTCTGAGCCCTGACAGCAACATTGTCAATATGTCTTCGGAACGAAAGTGTCCTGTCCAGAGTGATTCCCAGGTACTTCAGCTCATGCTGTCTGTCTATGAGAACGTGGTCAAACACAATTTCAGGGGTAGAATCTTTCACAATACGGTTGTTGAGTGAGCACCAGATGACCTGTGCTTTGTCTGGATTGATGACCACCTTGTATTCCTCACACCAATCTGCGACCTTGCACAGCCTGTCCTGTAGCATCCGTCCTACCGCTAGCCTATCACGACCTTGTCCGTAGACCATCACATCATCTGCAAATGTTAGGATTCTTCCTGCTCCACTTACACCGATCCTGGCAACAGGTTTGTTGATCTATCTAGATTCTAGACCTATATTAGATTTGGATCCAGTAGTACTTATGACATAGACTGTAGACTACACTAGATACATTGTTGGTCTACTCTTCTTCAATTAAAGATTTGCAGTCTGTGCCTATAATATATAGGAGGCCCAGATTAGATCTAGATCTAGTAGTAGGTCTAGTATTAGCATTACCAAAGATTCTCTACTTCCAAGATATTGCAATCCTTCTTTGGGCTTTTGTTCCACGCCGTGGCGGGCCAGCTTTGCCGACGTCACTTGGCAACGCGAGGTTGGTTTCATCGTCGACTGCTTGGGGGGGGGGGTTCTTTGCAGTCCCCATAGAATTATTTCCTATTTAAACCTATAGTGTAAATCTATGGCAGTCCCCCAGTGCACAAAGCAGCGCCAGGTGACTGCAGTGTCCCCTAACAACTTCCATACTTCCATTTCTTTCCAGATGCTGACATCTACTCCAAGCTTACATAATAAGCTGTTTTTGTAGGAGTCATGGTACTTCAATTTTGGCCTTCCACTTGGTCTCTTTCCCTGAGCAAGTTCTCCATAGAGAAGTTGCTTCGGAACCCGGTTGTCGTCCATTCTCTTGACATGGCCCAGCGATCTCCATCTTCTTAAACACAGGATACTTGTTATGGTCTGGAGGTTTGCCAGGGCCAGCACTTCAACATAAGTAACCTTGTCACGCCACGAAATGTCTAAGATCTTGCGGCAGAATCTGAGATAGAAAATGCCGAGGCGCTTTTCTTGCCTGCTGTACAAGGTCCATGTTTCAGGTACATAAAGGAGTGTGCTGAAGTTGCCTACTTCGTAAATCTTGATCTTTGTTTTGATGGTTAGGCAACAACAACAATAATAATAATGATAATAATAATAATAATAATAATAATAATAATAATAATAACAATAATAATCATAATAATAATCATAATAATCATAATAATTATAATAATCATAATAATCATAATAAGAAGAAGAATAAGAAGAATAAGAATAAGAGTAAGAATAATAATAGCGCATGCTCGCTCATGTTCTACAGCAAGATTACCTTTACAACTATTATTACCTTCAGCAGGCTCCAGAGCAGTCAGAAACAGTGCGTCTCCAGGGAAGCACACACGACACGCAGCCGAGCGCTCAATCCCTAACAAATTATTACAAGATCTTTCGACGTCTATAACCTTGTGCCCATTCACACCCTACCCCCTCCTGCCCCGGGAAATGACCCCCCCCCCCCCCCCCCCCCCCCCCACACACACACAGAGAGACACAAAAGAAAAGAAAAGAAAAGACCTCCTACCCCCAGAAAAGCGACTGAATAATGCGGTACGTTTTTATTATTGACCTTGCCACTCAGTTGTTATGCACGTATGTCTGACATGGGGTCTGAATTCAACACTGAATCTATTGGTGTACAAAGAGAAGAAGAATAGTGGCGTAGATCTAGTTAAAACAAGTCACACGCTAGTAAAGATTTTGATGCATTTTTTAAAAAAAGTCATAGCCTACTTTTCGATTTTCAGTTTCATACAATTTACGTACAAGTATAATAAATTTAACATATCGTCCAGTAACAAGTACATTGTTCATGGAGGAGAAAGACTAGTTCTCTACGCATGAATAAACTACAATCAAAATGAGGCAAGCCTACTACTTTTAGTTAACCGCGAACTAGGAACGGGTGAGTTACAATGACAATAAAATGAGTGCATTATATAAGACGGAGGTTGTATCAGTATTACATAAAACAATATAATAGACCAACCACAATGATACTTTCTTTTTTTTCGGTCTCGTTTCCCTTTTTAAAGTGCTATGTTGATTGTCCTATTCGCATCAGATATGCATGAGCAATGGAAACATGGTGGGCGGTTGGCGGGTGCTCTGGGGTGGTTTGCTTCTTCTTTCCTATCAAACATCTATCGTCCTTATCTCCCCTTCTTCTTTTTTATGTTTGTTACTCTCGAGTAACACCTCTAATCTCCTGGCGCTCATATGACCTTATGCAGTTGCGAGCGCCGAAAACCTCTACTAAAACTAAATGGAAACATGTGTAAGTTAATATTTTGTGCTATTGTAACACACAAACTCAAAAATAGTTTGAGGTAAAACTAGCCTTCCTTTCACTGTTGCTGTTAATTCTCTGTAGTGTTTAGTCTACAGCAAGGTCCAGTACGCCACTGTGCTAAAACGTAGGTTTAAAGGGAAATATTACACTTCACTTCACTTTTCCTTTCAGAAGAGAAGAACTAGATGGGTACTGAATCCCTGTCAACACGATTTCTTTTCGGTCGAGGGAGGGGGAGCATCATAAGCCCCATCATAAGCTTTAGCGGTCTGAACAAAAGCCAACGAGTTAGGTCGAGGTAGATCTATCTGCTATATTCTCACAAGTCCCAAAAGAAAAAATGTAACATAATTCTGTCTGCTCCGCTCAATATCAGCCGTAAGACGCACTATGCTATTATAAGCAACGAGGCTCGAAAGAAAAAAACGTGACTTTTCAAGAAATTTTTGTTTTTTGGATATATTGAAAGTTTGATATTATTACGTCTTCTGCTTCATTTAAGATAAAACTAAACAACTATAATCGACTATAAATATTTTATTTAGATTTGATTTTGGTTTGTTGTGAGTTTGGGAGACGAGATAAAGGAATTTGGACCTTGCTAGTGTTATCTGTGAGATTATTTTTAGAACCATTACCTCATGGCCACCTTTGCTTCCACCAAAGATTCTCCACTAGTGGTAAATCTTTACCCCAACGTTCTTCATCCGGTGGCGTAAACATGGCACGTAAGCTGACTAGCGGCCTCCCGAGCACGTGGTTTCGGTGAAATGGGGGTAATTCAGATCTCTGTTTCTTTGCTATTTTTCTACAAAACACCAATGCTCAATGCTGAACACTTTGAAAGAGTTCAGATTTTGTTCGTTATAATAGTGTAAGTTTTTTGTATGTCCGGGTATTTGGAGCTGGAGAATCGCCGTGGAAAGGGAAGCCCCTCGAGGTGGGAATGCGAGGCCCCCCGGTCCAAAATTGACACCCATGCATTCGAATGCTTTGCAGAAAGACTGATGATTAAATACCGTCTTTTCATTGGCGGAGAACTATACGGCTTTGAGCGTGGCTTCCCGTGGTTATTATTTTTGGCCTTTAGCGTTTAGATAGAAACGCTTTTTAAAAAAAGGTCTAAGTTTTCAAAGACCATTTTTAAAACGAAATGTGTAAAATACCGGCTAAAAAAAGGTGCCAATAGAAAGAACAGTTGTTTTTTTTTCCAATTAGAATAAAGTCATCGGCTTGGAATTATTTTGCATGAATCCTTCTGCCGGGAGCTTTCAGTATACTACAGTATTGAGCCGGCTCGCTCGCCGCCACGTCGCCGAGACAACGCTCGGTGTTTTTATTGAAAATAATGACAGATCATCGTGTTTGAGGCAATAAAATACTTATTTGTAATGATCTCGCAGTTTTGACAATTATCAGGCTCATTTTCTATGTTATAGTGGTTGTACTCTTTTAATGCAGAGATGTTTGGTGCACTTGGTATTCTTTTACTATCTGTCAAACTTGGGGTTGCAGCCAGTTAACGACTTAGCAAAATTTTATTATTATGTTAAATTGATACAGCTGCCATTATCTTAAACATTCACTGATAGGTAAAAGTATGGCACCAAAATTCTCAGGAGACAGAGCCTTATCATATGAAACAGATGAATTTGACATACAGCCACTCTGAAAATTTAGAGTCTGGTACCTAATATTTTGTTGCATTTGGTGTGAAGTCCATTCTCGTGAAAATTTTGTTTTGTCCATACGTTTTTTTTTTTTGCTCTGAGAATGAATAGTTTTCTACTTTTGTATATTACCTTGTAGTGGCATAGCCAAGATAACTGCTAAATTTCAAGTCTCTATCTCAATTCTAATACCCCCATTGCTATGGGAACATGTTGCTCAACTTCGGAGGCCATTTTCTCCTTTTCATGTTTACTCATCTAGCACAATTAAAAGTTCTGTATTTTCGTCAAATATTGTCATATTTACTTCATTCTTGTTTTAAATTGTAGGGAAAGGTGATAGTTTTTGATAATTATGTTAACTCAGTTTTGAAATTTCCTTCATATAACTGATATTGACCGGCAAGGGCACAAATTTATATGTTATCTGAATCTGTCGACAAGATACGAGGATACTAGACTTTGGGTTAGAGCCAAGGTCCACATACTCCTCTTTCGTACTCTTACGTACTCACAAAGTGGGCATAGAAGCGTTCAACCTTTTAATTTATAATACCTTGGCCCACTGCGGTCGACACGCTTCCTCGCGCTTACATAAACAACGTATGACGTCTAGCATAATATTACAAGATTTTATCAAACATTTTCCGAACGTCCTATGGCTTCACCGACCCTGATCCCGTCATCGCCAAACAGAGCATGCGCTATGCGGGCTGTGCCTCCTAGGTCTAGACCAGGTGTGTAGTGTGATCTATTGTTCTAGGCCGGTATCCATTTGTTGCTGCAGACAATGTGATCTATTGTTCTAGGCCGGTATCCATTTGTTGCTGCAGACAAGGACGAAGATTTGATCGAGTGAAACAGAGCAAGGCCTGCTTTGTATGATAAAACAGATCGGCGCTACAGTAACAGAGGTGTTATTACCACACTCTGGGAAGAATTAACAAGTGAACTGAATATCAAAGGTAACAATTTTTATTTCTTTTTTTGGGTGAAATTTGACAACTTGTTACTTCCATGTTATTTCTACTGATACAGGGGATGACCCAAGAAGAGGATACACTTGGAAGAGTCCAGGCGATAGAAGTAGAAATCAAATAGACGTCATACTTATCCAGAAACGTTTTAAAAACACAATAAAATCATCTATATCAATGCCTGGAGCAGACTGTGATAGCGATCATGTACCAGTCATGTGTAAAATGCAGATAAGACTAAAGAAACTCAAAAAGTCAAAGTTTCAACCTACATTTGACATAGGTCTTTTAAAGACAAATCAAAAACTGAAAGAACGTTTCTCCATAGATGTAAGAAATAAATTTCAAGCCTTGGAAAACATTACTAAATCGGAAGAACTATGGAGGAAAATGAAAGACTCAATAATGGAAGCTGTGGAAGAAAATATACCCCCGAAAGCTAAGAAAGCTAATTAAAAAATTGATGACTCAGGACATATTAAAACTAATGGAAGAGGGAAGAAAGGCCAAACTAAATGTGGAAAAGTACAACATCTTATACAGGGAAATAAAGAAAAAATGCAATGAAGCAAAAGAAACATGGATAAATGATCAGTGTCAACAAATAGAGAAGAACCAAAACAAAGACAGCAAATACAAGCATTCCAAAATCAAAGAAGTAAGTGGGATAAAGGGATGCTCAAATACAGGATGCATAAGATCAAAGGGAGGGGATATTTTAATGGACAACGGGGATGTCTTAAACAGATGGTCAGAATACATAGAAGAACTTTTCAAAGATAATAGAGGAGAAAACCCGGTAATAAAGAATGAAATAAACGGAACACCAATACTGAAAGCAGAAGTACAAGCTGCCATTAGGAAAATGAAACAAGGAAAAGCCACAGGGCCAGATAATATTCCAGTTGAAGTGATTGTCGCGCTTGAAGAACTAGGCACTGAAATAACCACAAAGCTCCTAAATGCTATTTATGACAGCGGTGAGATCCCAGAAGATATGATGAAGTCAGTTTTTATAGCTTTACCTAAAACACCAGGTGCCACTGAGTGTGATATACATAGAACAATGAGCCTTATGAGTCATTTTACAAAAATATTGCTGCGAGTAATAATGGGAAGATTGAGAAAAAGTGTAAGACCAGAGATATCTAAAACACAATTCGGCTTTGTTCCTGACAGGGGCACCAGAAATGCTATATTCACCTTAACAATGTTAATGGAAAGATGTATTGAAGCACAGAAAGATCTGTATTTATGCTTCATAGATTATTCAGAGGCGTTTGATAAAATTAGACATGATGAGCTATTTAAAATACTGGAAAAGCTAGACATAGATGGAAAAGATCTAAGAATTATCAGAAATTTGTACTGGGACTAAAACGCTGCTGTACGAATAAATGGAGAATACAGTGAATATAAGCAGATCAGGCGAGGAGTGAGGCAAGGATGTGTTATGTCACCAGACCTCTTTAACATGTACATTGAAACAATCCTTAAAAACATAGAAGAATGTCCAGGCCTCAAAGTAAATGGAGAAAATATTAATAACATCAGGTATGCAGATGACACAGTTTTAATAGCAGACTCCGAAAAGGACGTTCAATTGCTTCTAGATACTGTTGTAACAGAAAGTGAACATAAAGGATTATTGTTGAATGTAAAGAAAACAGAATGCATGGTAATATAAAAAAAAGCAGCAAACCCTAGTTGTAATCTCATTAGCAAAGGTGAAAAGATCAAACAAGTCCAACAGTTTAAACATCTAAGATATATGATAAGGTTTGACGCCAAATGTTCCACATAAATAAACAGGAGAACTGCAATGGCTAAGGCTAGTTTCAATAAAATGAGCCCAATCCTGAAAAATAGAAACATCTCAATGAACACCAAAATGAAAGTCCTGAAATGCTATGTTTGGTCAACCCTTCTATATGGCTGTGAATGCTGGACAATCACTAAAGACAGTGAAAATAAAATAGAAGCTACAGAAATGTGGTTTCTTAGGAGACTGCTAAGAGTATCATGGAAGGAAAAGAAATCAAATGAAGTAGTGCTTGATGAAGCCCACGTGGGACGCTCTATGTTAAAAACAATTAGGAAACGACAAATGCAGTTTTTGGGACACCTGAATAGACATAAGGGTCTTGAACATCTAGCTGTCATTGGAAAAATTGGGGGCAGGCGAGGCAGGGGTAGACCCAGAGCAACATACTTGGGGAGCCTGGGCAGATGGGTGACGGGGAAAGATAAGGGAAACGTGGCTTTTTTTTAGAGCATCCGAGCAAAGGAATGAATGGAAAACCATGATCGCCGATGTCTGTCGCAGATCTGGCGCTGGATGATGATGACAGGGGATGCTGATGCTAGCGGTGTCAAGTCTGAAATATCGAGGAAACAAGGTTGGGGCGGGGGAGGGCGTCGGCATAAAAAAAAACTACAGTAGGCTGTAGGCCTACACATGATGATGATGATGATAATGATGATGATGATGATGATGATGATGATGATGATGATGATGATGATGATGATGAAGGAATGTTTCTAGATAGTGCCCTTGGTCTAGTTCATGCAAGCTTCGAGTTGTCACGGTAGACTGCCTTCTGGAGAAATAAAGTCGTCACACAATGTCTGTCGAATTGTAGCTGACTGTTGGATTGAATTTCTGCTTGCTGTGAAAAAAGCGCTAGCATCTCCAGCAGTAAGGCCTACTCTCCTTGTCCGAGTCTGGTGCCACTTGGATCCGTTTAGGTTCTTGGGCAAGGAGAAAATTGTGCAATACACAAATTGTTTTCAAATTGTCTATTGCTGGCGAGACACATGACAATGTTTCACTTGGTTTCAGAAGAATTCTCCAAGTGTTGGATAGAATTCTGAATGTGCACTCAACTTGTCTGCGGGCACGGTAAAGGCGGTAGTTGAATACCCTCTTTTGGATAGAAAGCTCTCTTATTACCAATTCTGTCCCGGGAATCTTCTTGGCTGGTGGAATATCCAGACTTCCCTCAGAAAGAGATGTTTTCCTAAACAGCTGGCGCTGAAAATACCACTATCGCTGCAGCTTCCACAACTACCTATGTCAACCACCAGCGGTCTCCCATAGGCATCTGCCACTGCCAGAAGCACTATAGAACAGTAACCTTTGTAGTTCCAAAATAGTGAGCCAGAATTTGATGATTTAACCATCCGAATATGCTTGCCATCTATGGACCCAATATGTGCAATTGGAGAAATTCCATCTAGAAAAGTAGCCTTCTGCAGTTTTCGTCCAAAGTTCTGCGTCAGGTTTTGGCAAGAACTCTGATTGCAACAAGCTCCACATCAATTTACAGGTCTCCTGCACAATTCATCTGACAGTGCGAAATTCCAATCGGAAGGAAAAAGCGAGACTTCTGAACGAGTTTCCTGTGGCTAAGTACCTGAAACAAACAAAAAGAAATGCAATTTGGGGAATATGCTGTTACTGTTACTTACCGCACTATGCCTTTTATATTCTTTTTTCCTTCTGTCTGTCTGTCTGTCTGCATGTCTGTGCTCTCTCTCTCTCTCTCTCTCTCTCTCTCTCTTTCTTTCTCTCTCTCCCCCTCTCTGCATTACATTATTATAATGTTTGTTTTTTTCGTCTGTTTTTTTTTCAGCTGACATGACCCGTAAAAAATGGACGTACTTGAGAGATTACTTCATACGGCCAAAAAATTATGCTGAGTGGTAAATCAGGACAGGGTGCCGAAAAGAAAAAGAAATGGACTCTGACGCAATATCTTTTCTAGACCCATTTTTTGGAAAATCCTAGTATTGCAAGCAATTTAGAAACATTTAGCAGCCAAGCTGATTCGGGGAATTTTGACATACTGAGCCCAAGCAACCTAAGTCAAACTTCAGAACAGGACGAAATAACTCAAGAACAGCCACTCAACTACACGGAACAGCCAGCCAGTGTAAAAAAGACCATCAGCACCGGAAGGAGGAAAATGCAGTCCTGCAACCCGATCGACATGGAAGTGTTACAGGAATTGAAAGAGAAGTAATACGAGGATGACGCCGAAGGACATTGGTGGAGGGGGCTCAAACCATTATGAAAAGATCTGGATCCCATAGAGAGTTTGAAATTCAAACATGAGGTGTCGGGGCTACCTTTAACTTATGAGGAGCGGGCGAAGACCAGAACTGCTGCTACCAGTTCTATTGATGACAGATTCACCAATCCCCCTTCCCCTTACTGCTTAACCCTATCCGTACGCCCTGGGGTCATTTTGTACCCTCGGGGTTGTATTCTTCACATTTTAGAATATTTCTTGTGCAAAGACCGCTTTGAAACTTTCAGTATTTCTCAAAAATCATTTTGACAGACTGCTATGCAAAGCGTACAGATCGGATTAACGAGTAAATTTTCTCTTTTGAAAGTGGTGGCACAGAGTTCCCCACGGCGTATGGATACGATTGTAAAACACGACGTATGGATAGGGTTAAACTCCATGGCAACCAGTACACCCCGAGACTGCAGCGTATGTCCAGCCACGGGCATACTCTGGTACATACACGAGTGACAACAGTTCTAACAGTTTCCAGGATTATTACCAATATCATTATTCACCAAATTGAACATTTTTGTTAATGTTAGCAGCATCGTAGTTGTCTGTTGATTTTTGAAAAAAAGGTGGTTATCTTTTTTATTGGTTACCTTTTAGAAGAAAACTGATTATCTTTTGTTTGCCAACTTTTACCTTTAATATTAAATCAATGCCACTTGACTTTGATCTCAGTATTCTTAGCCTCCAAACTGGGTTGTTGTTTTTTGGGGTTTGTTTCTTCGTTTGACATGTTGATTTAATAAGAATAGTTAAAAAGGTTTACATCATTGTTAATTATTGAATTTGTTATTCTAAATTACAATAGGCTATAAGTCGTTTTGTTATTTGTTTATTCCTGCTCCCTTTTTTCAAAGTAAATAAATGTGCCTGAAAAGAACACGCTCTGTGGGAGACACAGAGTGATCTTTTGCTTAAATGGTGGATGCGGTAGAGACCATTTACGTAGGTCATATTACACTACAATGACAACAGAGGAAAAAAAAAAAGAAGAAGAAGAAGAAGAAGAAGAAGAAGAAGAAGAAGAAGAAGAAGAAGAAGAAGAAGAAGAACAACAACAACAACAACAACAACAACAACAACAACAACAACAACAACAACAACAACAACAATAACAACAACAACAACAACAACAACATCATCATCATCATCATCATCATCATCATCATTATCATCAACCACAACAACAACAAAAACAACAACAACAGAAGCAGCAAGCAGCAACAGCAGCAGCAGCAACATCTTACCTCAGTGTAACTGTCAGCCTTTCAATTGGTGGAATGACCTTCCTCCAGTTCGTATTCTGATTTTGAATATGTGGTCCACATAATTCCAAAAGGCTTTGGAAGCTTGCCTTCGTCATACAAAAATGTGCTAAGCATTTTTCTTTATCATCAAGAATTTGGTGCAACATTCTAAATTCTCCTTTTTGCCTCGTTCTTTTCATATTGGATGTGCCCAGAATCGGCGGCGACCTTGCATACACCTCCTCTTCAACCACCACCATTTTTAAAAAATCGGCTTCTTTCTTGTTAACGCTATTTCTCTAGATCTAGGTCTGGCACGCAAGCAAAATTAACGTATGTGTGAGGACGCTGTGGACACGGGCTACCCGCTAAGTTAACGTACGTAATTTGTGATGAAGCGTGATGAAGCGAAAGTGCTGAAGCTGTGGACCCCGGCTCTAATTCATGAAGAATCATCATCATCATCATCATCATCATCATCATCATCATCATCATCATCATCATCATCATCATCATTCCTTTTCTCACCCTGGATCAGGATATAGGCCACGAACTAACACTCTCCACCTTTCCCTCTCCTGGGATAGTCGCTGGGTATCACTCTATGTCTTCCCACTTTTTCTTGACTCAACGCCAGGTTCCACGTGGTCTTCCCCTTGATCTTTTACCCTGTGGGTTCCAATCTAACACTTTCCCTTTTATGCAGCTGCTTGCCTTCCTGAAAGTGTGTTCAATCCATCGCTATCGCACTCTTCTCACCTCATCTTTGACTAAGGTCTGTCTCGTTCTTTTTAACACGTCCTCGTTGGTGATCCTGTCAGTCTATCTGATCCTAAGTAACTTCCTCAGACACTTGTTCAAGACGACATGGCTTTTCTTTATGTACGTCTGAGATGCGTTCCATGTCTCACATCCATATAACAAGACTGACTTCACATTTGAGTTGAAAATCCTCAGCTTTGTTGGTAGTGAGATATCCCTGGTCCTCCAAATTCTGTTCAAAGAAATAAACGCAGTCTGTGCCTTTCCAATGCGGGACTTAATATTTCAGCGCCTGTTCCTCCCTCTCTCTCCATTATACTCCCAAGGTAGCAGAAGGATTCGACGTTTTCTAGTGCATTTCCCTCTACCTACTGTGACCTGCTTTTTTCGTAGTGCATCTATCCTTAGGACTTTTGACTTTCCGAGGTGGATCCTCGATTAACCAGACTCTGATAGGCTGTTTAAAATTGTATTCTTTGCTTACATCTGTTCCTGAGTGTATGGCAGAAGCGCCAAGTCATCTGCAAAGTCCAGATCGTCCGACTTTGTCCATGTGGTCCACTGTAGGCCGTTTCTTTGTCCTCTGGTGGTTTACTTCATCAGCCAGTCAGTTTCCAAGATAAAGAGGAAAGGTGATAGTAAAAATCGCTGTCTCACGCCGATCTTGATGTCAAAGCTGTCAGTGAGCTGGACATCATGTATAACCCTGCAACTTGTCCCTTCGTGCATGCTCTTGATGAGGTTAACCAGCTTCTGTGGGATTTCGTGATGTCTCAGTATCTTCCACAGAGTTGCTCAGTCTATACTGTCAAAGGGCTTCTCAAAGTCAAGAAAGTTGACGATCAACTGGGAGTTCCACTCCACAGACTGTTCCACTATGATCCTCAGCGTAGCAATCTGGTCCATGGTTGAGCGATTTTTTTCTCCGAAAACCAGCCTTTTCATCCTGAAGTTTTGGATCCGTTGCAGATTTGATTGTATCCAGAGTGATTCAAGAATTGTCATGTGTGTACATAATGACCTCTGATTTACCATGTCAGTTACGGACTAAATTATGAGTAAAGGAGGCTAGACTCTTTAATGATGTTAAGTGTGTTAATTGGGAATTATTTTTAACTCAGGCTCTCATAAACCACTACGATAGTATTGAGTATGAACTAAACGAAGCCTCCCACACGTTACCAAGTACAAGTTCCTCCGATGAGCATCCCCCTGTAAGTGTTTCGGATCTTCCTCTCCCAGACCACCCACGACCATCGAGCCTTGGGACATAAGCCGTTTGAGCTATTACAAACGCGTTGAAAGGGGGGGGGGGTGTTTTAAGACAGACAATAGAAACAAAAAAGAGAATGAAAAAACCCAGGGCATATCAGGTGTGCCCTCCAACCATCTGCTGAACATAACCAGAACCGTGCTGGACATAAGGAATCAATTCCAGAACCGATTCTCGCGATATTGTGCTACGAAAGAAAAATACCAATTCCCTTTACGTCAACCAACGGGTACGAATAAACATATAGGCATATTCTTTTAATGTTTGGTTTTTTTTTAGAATGTATCATTGTTTGTTTTAAAGGTTGGTGCCTCGCCGTGTTTTGCAATCGAAGTTATCGTGATTCCTGAGTCTGTTCGGAGTCAACTAGGTAACCGGTAACTGACTAAGCGTTGAACTCAGAAGTAATCATGGACTCGCCGAAAGTGATCACTACTCGTCGTGAGTAAACAAGTAATTCTCTAAGTGTCGGAACCGCAGGAAGAAATAATGAGCTTCCCTGGAGAAACTACATCAGTAGGGCCTATAGTGTAATTGAGCTCGGATTCGATTCCTACGTTTTCTAGCTTTCAAGAATCAAGAATCAGTGGTTTCCGAAAAAAAGAACCGGAACCGCCCTCCATTACAGACGGTATATAAACTTGCGGCTAACTGCAGCGCGTCAGCCATACTCTGATTGGTTACAAGGTTTCATTCATATACGTGCATAGCCCTACATACACACATGCATACAGATCTAGGCGAGATTTTTCTGTCTATGCAAATCTATAATTTCCGCAATTTAAAATTATTTTTATATCTAGGTATCTAGATCTAGATATAGAATCTAGAAGATTACAACGTATGTGCTGCAAAACATTTATTTGTATACAAAAAGATCTAGATCTAGGTCTACATCTTTTTAAAACCTTTTTAGTCTGGATTCCACATGGCAAAAAAGAAAACTAAAAAAAACCCAATACTAGAACTAGGAATAGAATAATTAACCAATCAGAGCATGATTTTTCGTTGGTAGGAAATTTTGAATTTTGCCCGGGTGGTGGCCGAAGCCTACTCTTATCGATTTTAGAGCACCAAGGGATCTTTAACGTGCGCAACTTGCACACGGGCCCTCCGAGATTTTTCGCCCTTGTCTGAGAAGGCTAGGTGTAGATCTTTCCTACCAGAAGATCAGGGGTGTGGCAGAAAGACAGCAGTTAGGAGGAGCCAAGGAGTAGCAGTAGAAAGGCTGCAGAGGTTCTGAGGTATTGTTTTTTGTTTGTTTAGTATAGGGTTTTACGGCGCTGCAATTAGCGGTATAAAAGTCATATTAAGAGATGACATAGGCATGCAGAAAGAATTCTGGTTATGTCTTCTTTATAAAGGGATGCACACTTGTTCTGACAGAGTGTGAGCTAAACCTAGACATAGTATGTCCTTTTTTATTACTTTTGAGCTGTTTGATGAACCGTTAGAGTGGGATACACGTCTGAGTTTAGAAATAATTAAGCTTCTCCTTTTTTTCAGAAGTGTGTGTATGTGTGTGTGTGTGTGTGTGTGTGTGTGTGTGTGTGGGGGGGGGGTATCGATTGTATATCTAACAACCATAAATCAAACAAAACCAAGGGCTCTGACATACCGTTAAAGGCAGGTTATTCAATTTGTGCTTTTGGAAATTTTATTTCAAATAAATTCTGCAGTTATTGCCCTTCTATCAACAAGTATAGAGTCTGGCGAGATTATGTTTGGAGGCTGTTGAGCTCGAAGAGGTTCTGAGGTATGTTATGGGTGGTTATTTAAAACGTTTAGTCAACTAGAATTGTATCTTGTAAAAAGCTCAATATTAAATGCCCTGTTATCTCCCTTGGTTTTGTATAAAAAATATCATAAGGCATTTAAACACACTAACTTAAACCAATCTACTCCTTTTAGGCCAAGATGTCTATATGTCATTAAAATATATATTTTTTACCGTTTGTATAATTTTAGAAATAAGTCGAAACTTCTTTACGAATCTGCGCAATTCGATTCATATGACTGCATTCATTAAACTATATTTGTCCACTTTAGATGACACAGTATGACGAGGTTGTTTTTTGTTTTTTAGGTACAGCCAGACCATGATCTGGCTCCTCTAGGAATAACTCCCCTAGCACCTGTCCTGAACATGAAAACTACTGCTTCCGATAGCACAACCAAAGAAAGTAGACTAAAAGATAAGATCCTTGAATTATTCGACACACACAAAATGTCTGCAAAATGGAGATCAACAGGTATAATATTTTTTCCATTATTGTTACAATTCTTAAGGAGGAAGCATCTTGTATGCAAAAAGTATGAGCAGAGAATTTTCGGATAAGAATTATATTTGAGAAAGGAAACAAAACATGTAAAAAAGGTGAATTTCGAAAACTCTTTTCTTAGAGAGTGAATCATGTTGTGTACTATCTTTGGAACAACCCACCACAAAAGGTTTCTATTATCGTCTGATATAGTTTTTGTGACTTTAAGAAAAAGTTTTACCGCTCCTGCAACAAAAATCATCATCATTACCTTTCTCACCCTGCACCAGGGTATAGGCCACAAGCAAACACGTTCCACTTTTCTCTATCCTGGGCTAGCCTCTTGATGCTATTCCATGTTTTCCCACTTTTCTGTACATCAATATCTGTGGGTTTTTCTACAGGTTCCACGCGGTCTTCCCCTTGATCTTTAACCCTGTGGAGTCCAATCCAACACTTTCTTTGTTATGCATATGCCTGACTTCCTGAGAGTATGTCCAATCCATCGCCACCGCCTTCTTCCTACCTCATCTCTGACCGGGATCTGTCTTATTTTCCTTAACACTTCCTTGTTGGAGACCATATCTGTTCATCTGATCTTCAGTAACTTTCTAAGACACTTGTTCAAGAAAAACCTGGATCTTTGCAACAAAAATAGGTCATAAAAATGCCGAAAACAAGAGTTGTAACTAGAGAATAATATACAAAGAAAAGGGGTAAATATTTAAAGGTCAATACGATGTATGTTTGACAATTAAAAAAGAAAGAGCAAACCACGCCAGAGCACTCATCAACCACCAACAAAGTTGTTTTAAAATCACTGACCTTTAACAATGATGGCGAAAATCCCTATGAAAATAATGATTGCCTGGAATACGTCCGTCCAGAAGACGCTCTTGATACCTCCAATGGTGGTGTAAACCGTCCCGATAACACCTACGATCGCCACAGATATCCATAGCGGAAGATTGGCCGCCGACTTTGGAGCAGCCTCGCGGAAATGCAACGCAGAAAAACGAGAGATTAGAAAGATAGTACAAATACTGGTGAAAAACAACGTGTGGTAATTTGATGTAATCTGGGGCTCATCAAAATAATGAAATAGAAGGAACAGACATTATTCCGCCCTTTGGACAATTTCTTTCTATTTTTTTAGGGTCTTCAACTTCTTTTATGTCCATTAAAAAATATTCACAAACATTTTCAAAAGTGTAAAAAATATGAATATTAAAATTAAAATTTACATATAAAACAGAAGAGCTCACAAGATGGATACAATGCCAGGTATCATACTCAAAGTTCACCAAGTACTTAAGATTTATTATATATTTTTGAAATAATAATTTAATTTTAATTTTAATTTGTATGTTTTTACACTTTTGAAAATGTATGTGAATGTTCCTTGATGTGAGTAAAGAATAAAGATGGAAGTGGTTTTTTTATATTCAAAAATACACATGTATAAAATATTAGCGCAATCTTCAGATTATCGCTATGATACCATCGTTAAAACGCACAGAGCAATCTTAAGATGGCCGCGCAATTATATGATCGTAAAAACGCGCAGTGCAATCTTACGCAGATTGGTAAATTGCGCGGAACATGTACATGTATATTATATATATGTATATATATGTGTGTGTGTGTGTGTGTGTGTGTGT
>NW_004797588.1:175183-180401 GCF_000002075.1 Aplysia californica | reverse complement strand
AGACAGACAGACAGACAGACAGACAGACAGACAGACAGACAGACAGACAGACAGAAAGACGGACAGAGAAAGAGAGAGGGCGAATGAACGAACAAACAAGCGACCGTTAATTTGCGTTAGTGTCAGCTTGATTAAAAAACAAAAGAAAGAAGATAACGTTCTATTCATGCTTTAAAAATACAAACAAAAACAAAACCTACAGCAAAAAACAAAACAAAACAATTCGTCGTGCCTTGCTGTGATGGGGTCAAGTGTTTTGAGAAAGTTTTCAAGAGTCAGGGTAAAGAGACACTTTCATTTAGTCACAAAATTAAAAACCATTGTCTCTTGACATACCACATAATATTTCATACTGCGGCTCTCATGCAGGGAGTGGCACATGTCACTAAAGTAAACAGAATAATACACATCTCACAGAGAAATTAGGTGAATTTTTTTTTCTTTAGATTTATATGATTTACCTTAATAAAGTGTATTAAAAATGTATACTCATGATCATGATAATTAGTTGTAATGATAACATAATGATAATTATACGAGTACCATGGTAGGGAAAATAATAATTACAATAATATTATAACTGACAATGATAACTGATAATGTAAACACTGATATAATACAATATAATATAGATCTAGTTGTGTCAAAACGCAGCGGAATCAGACGTTCCTAGCTTTTTGAGCATACAGAGTTATTGGTGCAGTCCTTGGTTTTGATCATAAAATATATCTCTATCTTGAATAGAAGTCGGGGTATTTGCAACTGACGAAGGAGGGGGTCATCTGTTTGCAAGAGAAAAAGACGCGAGAAAAAGGCCACTAAAGTTATTGAGTGATTTCTTGAATCCCCTAGGAAACTACATATTTAAACCTGTGTGCTACTGATCAACATATGTAAATACATTTATTGGCTTCTTTATTTATTTTTACTTATATTGTGTATCTCTCTCTCTCTCTCTCTCTTTCTCTCTTTCTCTCTTTCTCTCTCTCTCTCTCTCTCTGTGTCTCTCTCTCTCTCTCTGTCTCTCTTTTTTCTCTCTCTCACTCTCTCTCACTTTCTCTCTCTTTCTCTACCCCTTTCTGTTCCTCTTTCTACCTCCGCTGATCTATCGGTATCTCTGTGTCTTTCACGCTCTATTTGGTGCACTACCTCTTTCTCACTCAATTTCACTTTTCACCACAAACTTTTTCCAAGGATATCACTCTCCACCAAGGCCAGCCTTTGTCAGCAAGGCCGAAGTAGAAGCTTATGACGTCAGTCCTGGTCCTTGACTCTCGTTTCCGCCAACGATGCATTCGTTATGTTTGTATTATATAACATGAGATGAGAGGCAATCAAATCGTCAGTCTACGCCGGAGAGGACCTACTGTCACGAGTTGGTATCTGGTGATAGGAAGAAAATGCAAGTTAAGCTACGTTGATAGCAAACAACAGCAACCACAAAAATTACAACAACGAGCGAAAGCAACGAACGCTTTACTCAGCTTCTTCAAGCAGTGCCAGGTGGATAATGATGTATTTGAGCGTGCCTGATATGATGGGAAAATGTCGGGTTTTCACCATTGTTGTACTGTGCTTGTGGTTTCTGCCTATGGTCTGCCTAGCGTGCTCCAGAGGTCCCAGGCCGGAACTTGAAACAAAATTTTGTCCATCCAGAAAGAACCTGATCAAAGGCTTTCCTGGCGGGATATCTGAGCACTCCATGAAGAATCCAAGATGTGTCAAGGCTCTCTCCTCAATTTCAAACACTCGGTCAACAGTTGACAACTATTGGTCGTCTTTAGATTCAGCTTACAAGTGGGTGCTTTGTCCCGCTGGTTATTTCTTGCAAGGCTTCAAGTTCGCTAAGAATGGAGATGGCATTTATGCATTGCACGAGGGTCTATGTTCGAAAGATGTGGACTCCCCAAGCACTTACGAACACTGTTATAGACAAGACGCCAAGGTATCCACAATGTGCCTCAAAGACTACTTTGTAACAGGAATACTGCGAGACTCCTGCAGCGACTGGAGTTGCGTGTTGAGGTTGAGATGCTGTAAACAGTCCTCCTCTTCTGAATTTACCATCAGCTCAGTTGAAGCCGCGAAGAAAAAAGTTATGCTGCAATCTCTGGACGGGCTGGCTCAGATCGCATCGTATCTGGGTTATGATGGGGTCAAAGGTTGCTTCGGGCAAGTAGCAGGTGATGATTTCGTGGCAAATGGAACTGCTTGGGTGGCGAAGAAATGTATGCATGACGACAGTCCTCAGCTGAAAATCGGTTATGAGGACTGGAAATTCAGACGATCGGGTCTATCGTATTTAATGCAGGAAACTATAGACTTACCACCCGAGGAGATAGAAAGTGGTGTTTTTATCAATGACGGTCCAGTACCAATTCTCGAAACGGTTACTCAGAGGCACAAAATGTTACGCACTGTGAGACATACACTGATGAGTCCTTGGGAGGGAGCCGATATGTTAGGGGTTAAGCTAATCTACTATCCTGAGTGGATGACTGGCGACTTCAGGGGACTATTCAACTTCGACATAACAACAGAGCGTGACAAAGAAATTACGAAAGAAATAAACAATACCACGAAATGGATCAAAAGAGATACCGAACTGCAGCCAAACACAACATCAAGATGGACTGCTAAACTGTACAAGAAATTAACCACCCAGCATTATCAGGTCACGGTTCGCATTGATTGTTCTGCAAAGTTTGAAGGGCGTCTAAGAAATGAAATTGCGCAACTCTGTGTTTGTTCTGACAGCCTCAAACGGTACACGCATAGAAATGAAGATGACGTACTATATCAATTCGGGGGTGAAAACAGGCCGTTTTATTTGGCTTTGTCGGACGAAAAAAAGGCATGGGATAATTGGATTTCTGATCGTCAGATGATGGGCAAATTAGTGGAAGAACTCGCTGACCATGAGAGGTATGAGTTTGTTCTCGAAGGAAAGTTTGAAGAAACGTATAGTTACAACATAGACATTGAGTTTAATGACACTGACACACGCCTTGATGCATCCGCCTAGGTTTTCTGTGAAAAGGGAGAACACTTTTTTGTTAGGTGTTTTACAGCGCTCGCAACTGCATAAGGTCATATGAGCGTACGGGACACATCGAACATTTTCAGTTGGTAGGAAATTTTGATTTTTGACCTGGTGGCGGCCGAAGTCTACTCATCGATTTTATACCACAAAGGGATCTTTAATATGCGCAACTTGCGTACGGGAGCTCCGAGATTTTTCACCCTTGTCGAGAAGGCTAGGTGCAGATCTTTCCTACAAGAATATCAGGGATGTGGCTGAAAGACAGCAGTAATGAGCCAAGGAGTAGCAGTAGAAAGGCTGCAGAAAGAGTCCGGAGCCCAGAGCCCAGAGGAGGAGGCAAAAGAGATGAGGGGGTGGAGGCAGAAAGTGGAGACGAATTCAGAAGATAGAATATTGCTTGAGAGATGGAAAGGAGGTGAAAGGAGAAAATTTTAGAGAAGAAAATGTGTCGGTCGCTACACGGATTCGAACCCGGGACCTTTGAATGAGAGGCGAACACCTTAACCTGTGGGCCACGAAAGCCCCCTGGAAGAACATTACTAAGTTGCTATCATTATTGAATTTATTGTTCGAAATAATATCTCCTTTTTTCTTTTTAATGTCATCTTTGGGAACATGTGCCCGTCGTTAGGAAACAAACGAGTTATACTATCCAGTTTATTGGAAACAAATTAAATTATATTTGCGCCTATGTATATTAAAGATGGAGGGGGGGGGGGGCGGATACACCCTGAAAGTTCTGAGTCGGGTCAAAAGTATGGATTTAGAGATTTAGGCATTTTGGCCTTTTCCAGCCTCTCTTACTAGATCTACTATTTATTTCATCACATCAGAACCCTGTAACGTCTTATTTTGTCATTTATCAGGCACGCTAGTCACCACCTTAATCATCCTCCTAAAGTCCCTCTTTTTTCTTTATCGTCCGTTTTCTCAAAACGCAGTTTTTCTGTATATATATTTATTTAACTCATGAAATTTTCAGAGTGATGAGACGCAACACTATAAAATGGTTAGTTGAATTGTCAATATATGGGATAGATTTTTATTGGTAGTGGCTTGAGTTTGGAATTTCACTGATGCTTTTTCAACCTTGAAAATTGCCTCAATAAAAAAATCATTAAAACTTTTAAAAGTCGTTTAGTAAAAATTCAACAGACAGTTCTGTTGAACTATTGGTTCCTAACATGCATGAAAAATAACAGCATATTTCATTGAAAATAAGTGAAGCATTAACAATATAAGACTTGTCAACAAAATCCAATATGGCTGCCGTCTCCATAACAACGTCACTTTTTTCATAAAATGTGATTGCAGATTAGAAAGCCCCTACCATGCTTGTTATATGCGTGAAATTTGGTAAAAATTTTATAACCCTCAGGTGTAGCCCCACCATATAGGTCTTTCGTTCAGATGAAAAATCCTGTACCTATTAGAATTACAAGGACTGGTGTTTCATTGGCTGTTTGAAATTGTTTTTCCATAGAATCTAGATTGTTTTTGTCTTTACCATATATCAATATTTGTTACTGAGTGTCACTATCCTTTTCCTTCATGCGGTAATAGAAACAACAATAAAAAGAACTGTATTTTTACAGCTTGTGTATCGTGTAGTTACGACATTCAGACTTTAACATTGTTGCTCTCTCTTTGTTAAAGGAACTATGCATTCTTTAGACGTTCACCAGGAATGAATTGCCTTGAAAGCAAGTGAAACCAAATATTAAATATTGTATTTACGTGATTGCAGGCTATGTCTTAAATACATACTATAGTGTATGAATATATGATTGTGTAAATAAAAATGATTAAACAATGTAAGCCAATTTCTTTGTTTTGACCTAGAAATCTAGGTTTATTAGAGGGTTACAAATCACCATTCTGTTCTACAATAGGTCTGGCCTCTACTTCTTGCCCGCAAAATACATGAGTTCTATTTTCAAGAAGGGAAGATATTTCATTGAGTATTGTTGTTGTTTTTTTAATATAATTGTTTTAGTGCTTGTGTTAAAAAGAAACCCAACAAAAACAGTTAGCCATGACTTAAAAGGGCAATGTAAGATAACTAACTCAAAGAAACCCAACATGACTTAAAAGGGCAATGTAAGATAACTAACTCAAAGAAACCCAACATGACTTAAAAGGGCAATGTAAGATAACTAACTCAAAGAAACCCAA
>NW_004797588.1:164761-174930 GCF_000002075.1 Aplysia californica | reverse complement strand
CTAGAACAGTATACCGCCGCTCCTTTAAACTTCCACCCTTGCCCTGCCCTAAAGATTGTCATCTCATAGGACACGTTTTAGATACGTTAGGAAGCGTGCCAGATAGGCGGAGATAGTTTCTAGAATGGGTTTCCCCATTGTGGGAATCCACTTACTTCATTTGGGAACTGCGCCAAAGAGACAAACTTTGCACCACAGACACACAACACTTTAGAGGAGGGAAGAAGCCAAGTCCAGTAGCAGCCATTTTAATAACAGTACAATACCAAACACGAAACGGAATAAGAAAAGGCAGGCGGTAAGAGGGTGCCACAGACAGTTTGTATTCTTAAGCCTATTCCTTTGCTCTTTGTGTTTGTCTGTTTGTTTTGTTTTTTGCTTCTACAATAACTGTCATCGTGTCTATGTGAAGATACTTGTACTAAATCTATACACGACGGAAAGAAGAACAAATGTAAAGCCGAAATGCTTCCGTACAAATACAAATTATATTCCCTGTAATTCTACATTGCTGAATAATGAAGACCCACACTTCAGAGCCCCTGACCTAATGAGACGAACACGCTCCCACCTTGTAAGCTTTGAGTCATAGATATTGACAGCAGAACTTAAGAACAAGATTCAGAATCTGAAAACTGAAATGCTATGAATTACTCCGGGCGGGTTGCATACTGCAAATTAATCTCTCATATAAAGTGTAAAAGATATGTAAAGAATCCAGCGAGATGGGTGGCCATACTGCGAAAGGAAACAACGCAAGATCATCTGGATTTGTAAAAACTATCCTGCAGTGCATCATGCACAGTACAACGAGGTGGAAGAATGAGGGGGGGGGGGGGAGAGAGAGAGAGAGAGAGAGAGATCAGCAGTAGAAAAGATGTGAGGATGGCATCTTGTAGTGGATAGCTCTGAAATTATTATTAATTATATAGCTACATGTACGACCAGTAATCGGAAGCTGTGGTATGAAATAAGTGAAAAGTCATTAGGTGCTGCCCAAACGCTGGGCGAGATTACAGGTTGATGATGATGATGATGATGATGATGATGATGATGATGATGATGATGATGATGATGATGATGATGATGATTCCTTCTCACGATCCTGAAGGAACGTTGAGAATTATTTTATGATATATTGTCATAAAACTAACAATACCCTATCCTCCACCATTTTTTTCTTGTTTATTGTACTTATCGTCGTGCTCACCACAATGATGATGATGATGATGATGATGATGATGATGATGATGATGATGATGATGATGAGCCCACTCGCTAAAACACAAACACTTCAGAGGACTTAACGCGTAACAACGCACAGACACTTCAGAACACTTAGCCAGTAACACCGCCTCAAAGTAGATGAGAAGACTTTGTATAGAACATGACGTGTTTCGTGATGGGGAAGAGGAAAAGAAACAACCCTTTGCACAAACATGTAGCCTATAATATATTATGCTTAACCCCATTCGTTAATTAAGTTCAATATACTCGTATAATCAGCCGCAACAATTCTGCGGTGTCCTGATAAAATAATATGGGTACGTCGATATTCAGGAGAAGTTATTTAAATAGAGTTTCAATAGCTCCTGTGGGTTTTTTTCCCTTTTCTCACACACACACACACACACACACACACACACACACACACACACACACACACACAATCAAAGAAACACACACAAAATTAGGGACGGTATTTTTCATACAGTATACGAACAAAATATTGAGAAAGGAAATAAAATTACAAGTCTTGAACTGCTAAGTTTCATTTAATGTTTGGTTTATTATTGAAGTTTCTGTTTGGACATGGTCTGATCCATACTGCGTTCAATGTTGTGTGTCACCCTGTGTGCATGAAACGATTGAAATAATGGATATTTGTGAAAATAGCCCTAATTATATGATAAAAGTGCATGAGTTGTATTTGAGTTGGTACACCAAGTTATCTAAACATAGAAGACAACTGATTTTATCACCGTCGTTGCCTTTCTCTCTTGGATGAGCATATAGGCCATGAACAAACACTTTCCACTCGTTTGATGTACCTCCAAGTCTTCCCACTTTTCTGTACATCCATTTCCGTGACTCGTCTCTAGGTTCCACGTGGTCTTCCCCTTGATATTTTACCCTGTGGCTTTTAATCTAGCTCTGTCCTTATTATCCAGCTGCTTGACTTCCTGAAAGTGTGTCCAATCCATCGCCAACGCCTTCTTCCCACCTCATCTCTGACTGGGCTCTGTCTAAATCAGAGTGCTAAAAATCATTATGACGTGGATATGCGTGTGAAAAAAATGGCATCTGGATGGAAAATCATTGGCTTGTTTGGAAAACAACAAATTGTGCTATATTGATGATTGGGGGCACAAGTCCTGTATTGGTTATCACAGTTAGTCCAAGTGTGAGACCAAAACCTGCACAATTTTACATTAATCTGTGTCTCTTCAAGACTATCTTTGTCTTGACTCCCTTAGGCCAATGACTGCTGTGCTATACCGTCTCTTCCTATGTTCTATTGTGTCACATACTGCTGCCATTTTTTCGGTGCATTTTTCAGAATGTTGATGGTGATGTGGTAAAGATGTCCTAACCAATTGAGTCATAGTTGCATAAGTGTTAAAAATACAATTGGAGCTCATGCTCTTTCCAGCTTCGTAATTTTGACCTTCTTACCATGCCATGATGTTCATTGAATACTTTTACTGCATTTCTGACAAACAATATTGGGTCCTTTCATTTAAATTACTGTATATGCCTCAGTCAAGTGCATCAGTGACACCAGGACGAATTAGCGGTAGTAGGCCTACTACCAATTATAAGAGCCCAGACGCGAAAGTCTGAGAAAGTATAAATTAGAACCCGTCCCCAATGTTACAGAGCCACGTAGGAATAGAAAAGGGGAAATCGTTGTTCAATAATGCGCATTATCTGGGGTGCCCATTACGGATGGGATTGGCGGAACGCGTTTGTTTTCACAAGCGACCAAGTCGGACGATTGGTCCGACCCTTCGTAATGGGCACACGGTATTAGAAGTATATCAAAAGAAGTAAAAGTGGCCCGTGTTTGAAAACCAGGTTACTTCAACTTCCAGCCGACGAGACCCTGAGTGTAGCCAGCAGTGGTACATAGTACCTTCATTTCAAACAGCAACATATTATTTGTTCGTCTCTATATTATATTTGTGGAAGTTCGTCACTTTGGCCACATAAAACTTCCGAAACCGCGTAACTTTCAAATTTGACCAAATTAATGGTGGTTCAGAATCATTTAAAGGGTGCACAGTTGTTTTTTGTTGTTTTTTTGACGAGCCTGGGGTCACTGTCACTGTAGTTTAATTTTCATTTTTTTCTTAGTTTCGTTTAGATCTAATCTTGGGAAAGTCCGTATTCTAAAACGCCTTTGTAAACGAGTGAGGTTTCCGTTCACTAGCCATGCCCACTGTTTCCACACTTTTGAAAGTCTGGAGTGTACAACCACGAAAGCGGTATAGAGAATCAAGCTATACATACATTTATTATATATTTGGCAACTTGGATACGCATGTTTCACTTTCCCATAAAATTACGACAGCTACAGAGTTGAAAGTTGGCAAGTACCTGCAAATAGATAGATAGGTGGGCCATGACGGAGCCCGATTTTTGATTTATTCATTTCCTGAATTTAGAAAAATATATATAACTCAAAAAGTTCTCGTCCTTCTTTGGCTATGTGATTATAGTTTTGTTTAGATCTCATCTTGGAAAAGTCCGTCTTCTAAGACGCCATTGTAAACAAGTAGGTTTCCGTTCACAAGGAGTGCGCACCAATCCCACAACGACTTGAAGGCAGATTCTTTCGAGTCCGTTCATCGAACGGGGTATCCAGATAGTTATATTATGTTTGTGAAAGTTCGTCACTTTGGTCGCCTAAAATTTCCGAACCTCTTAACTTTCGAATTTGAGAAAATTAACGATGGCTTAGAATCATTTAAACGGTGCACAGTTAGAATATGGAGTCTGAAGTCACTGTAGTTTCATTTTCAGTTTTTTTTTATTAGTTTCGTTTAGATCTAATCTTGGGAAAGTGTGTCTTCTAAGACGCCATTATAAACAAGTGAAGCTTCCGTTGACAAGCAGTGCACATTGGTTCCACAATGACTTGACGATCGATTCTTTTGAGTCCTTTCTTCGAACGGGGTACCCAGCTCGTTAAAAATACGCATCGAGACTTAGATACTTTGGTTCAGGAAGTGCTTAATAATAATGTGAACTACGTTTCACCCTTTGATTTTCACCAGGAATATTAGGTTTATTACTATAGCAACAAAAGCTTTAAAAATTCAATAGTGCTTGATAGTTCAGAAAGAGAAACAAAAGTAAAAAAGATAAGGATCAGCAGAGGCTCGGGAAAAAAGAAAGAGACCATAGAATTTTGTATACGGTGCCACCAATCACTAGGTGATATCGAGTAAAAAGAAAGTATTAAACTCACATAAGTCCAGAGACCAGGTAAATTTATCAGTCCTTTAAAAATAATCATATAATAATAATAATAATAATAATAATAATAATAATAATAATAATAATAATAATTGCATTTATATAGCGCATATCCATGCTCAAGAGCATGCTCTATGCGCTTTACAACTATTATTACCTCAGCAGACCCTCTGAGAACACTCAAAAACATTCTCTGCCTCCGCAGAAGCATACAGTGCATGCTGCGGATTTCACGCGCTCAAACACTATCAAACTGACAAGATCGATCACTGTCTATAGCCGGGTACCCATTCCCACCTGGGTGAAGTGAGGAAAATTTGTGCAAAGTGCCTTTCCCAAGGACACAACGTCGGGCCCCTGACGGGATTCGAACCCTCAACCTTACGGTTGCGAGTCTGAGAGCCTAACCACTAGGCCACAGACACCACTTATTAATGCAGGGTGGAACAAGTAGAATAAAAATGTCGGCTTAGCCTATGTCTCCTTATACGCGAAGCGACGTTTAGTCGTGCGCGACAGTCGCTATTAGGGTGATGATTCGCAATGTGTATTATGCGCCACCACATCGCGTTAAAAAAATTTTTTGTCAGGTGCGCCAAAAGTGACAAATTACTGTCTACTGTCTCCTTATGCGCCACGCGACGTTCAGCCGCGTGCGAGTGGCTTAGCCCTCGTGCGACTGGCAATTCACAGAAGAGAGACAGTGGTACATTCTAATGTCAAGATGGGCAAGGAATCACAAAGTTCTTCAGATGGGAGTTCAACGGCCGCAGACATTTTTTAAAATTCAGTACATGGTCAATCATCCCGTGTAAGTCATCCTTCTCTTCCCCTCCTCCTCCTCCTCCTCGTCTTCCTCCTCCTCCACCTCCTGTCCGAAATATTTCTGCCTGAGCGAAATTATGTTGTGATATTTTTTTTTTACAAAGCACGATCGAAGTACTGTCTTTTAAAATAAAACTCCAGACGGCCCCCCAAGGCAGTGCTTCGGACTGAAGCGTCTTTAAGCCATACTCAAGGGGGGATATTAACATGTTCTTATGCACAGTAGAATTGTAGATGGGCTGATTTATCGATGTCATGCTCATATTGTGCCGGGACAACATAGGCGGGGGAGTGCTGCTTGGGACAACATAGGGGGGACTGCTACTTTTTCTTTCCTCAACCTTACTATCGTCATTTTCCCCTTTACTTCTTTGGTATGTTTGTCACTCTATTGTGAACTGCTATTTCCGGGTTGCCTTGATAGTCGAAGCAGACTTTGTGCTGTTGAGGCTAGAGAGGTGAGCAGAGTAAGCCTGATTCCCCGTTTGGACTTTTCTGTTGATTTCCATCCCTTGGCGCTCAAATGACCCTTTGCAGTTGCAAGTGCCGTAAAACATTATTTTAAAAAGGAGAACAGCATCGCACTATCTCGACTCTTGCTACACTAGCCTGTGACAGTATTAATTTAGCGATTCAGAATCTCAATAGCCAAACACTTACCAAAATGAAAAAATTTAAAAGTAAGAACAACTTGTGTTCATTTCATTTTCATTTCATGTATATTCTTTTCACATTATAACACTATCAGAATAATTTATTGTCCATGTTCAGTATTTCCTTACTAAAGGTGTTTTATTTATATAATATAAGGATTTAGCTTACTTTAGTCTTGTGGTTGTTGTTGCTGTTGTTGTTGTTGTTGTTGTTGTTGTTGTTGTTGTTGTTGTTGTTGTTGTTGTTGTTGTTGTTGTTGTTGTTGTTGTTATAAGTGTTTTATGGCGCTCGCAACTGCATAAGGTCATATGAGCGCGCGGGACACATTAAACGTTTTCAGTTGGTATGAAATTTTGAATTTTGCCCGAGTGGCGGCCGAAGCCTACTCTTATCGATTTTGGACCACCAAGGGATCTTTAACGCACGCAACCTGCATACGGGACCTCCGAGATTTTTTGCCCTTGTCCGAGAAGGATAATAAATAATAATGGATTGCATTTATATAGCGCATATCCACTTATGCAATGGTCTATGCGTTTAACATGATACATATTATGGATTTACAAATCAATTTTAAAGGCACATAGTGTTACATACTCGTGTACACACATATTCACGCATGCACGCACCACACACACATACACACCTACATACACATATACCCACATACGTACACATGCACATACAAACTAACAACGATCTACAGCTTGGATGGATTCTGTCTAATCGAAATATGATGAAAATCTAGAAATGCTTTTAGTTTTTTTCTTAAAATTTTCAGGATTTTCTGCTTCTCTGATAGTTTTTGGAAGCCTATTCCAAACAAGTGGGGCAAAATGTGAAAAAGAGCGTTGGCCATATGATTTGTAATTTATTTTAGGTTTAACAAGGACTGTTTTGTCACTTGATGATCTGAGCGTTCTAGGAGGCACTTAGGGTGTTAAAAACTGTTTTAGATAGTCCGGTGATAAATCATGTAAACACTTGTAGCAAGTTAAACAGATTTTATATACAATACGCTCTTTCACCGGGAGCCAGTGTAATTCTTTTAAAATAGGAGTCACATAGTCATGCTTTAGTTTCTTAGTAATTATTTTGGCAGCAATATTTTGTACTCTTTGTAGTTGTTGTAACTGTTCATCAGAGGGGTACACCAGCTCGTAAGGAATTGCAATAATCAATCCTTGACAATATAAGTGATGTTTTTAAAGTTTTGGTGACACCAACAGAGAGATATTTTCTAATGCTCCCTATTTTCTTCAGTTGGAGATATAGATTTTTACAAAGATTGGATACATGGGATTTCATTGACATATCTTGATCTAGCACCACACCTTGATTTTTTATTTTAGTTTGGACTGATATTTCGTGGCCACTGATGTTTGTTCTGATATTGTCGATTTCATTGCATGCGCTGCAATGAAGAAATAATATTTCTGTCTTATCCTCATTTAATTTTAATTTGCTCTTGAGCATCCATTTTCTTTTATCATTGATACATCTGGCGATTCTATCTATGAGATTGTGTACATTGTCAGTTGTAGTGAAATCATACAGCTGTGTATCGTCTGCATAAAGATGGTAATTGAGGGCATATAAAGAAATTATTGATGACAGACTTTGTGTTTACATTGTAAAGATGACAGGACCAAGGACCGAACCCTGAAGAACTCCGTACTTTAGAGGTAACCTATCTAACACATCATTGTCAATTTTCACTGACATAAATCTATTTTCTAGATATGATTTAAACCACATTAGAACAGTACCTGATAGTAAAAATGACGTTTCCAATCTCTCTAGTAAAATTTCGTGGTCGATGGTATCGAACGCCGCTGACAAATCAAGTAGAGCCAAAACACAAACTTTTTTATTACCGATTTCATTTAAAACATCTGATGATACCTTTAAAAGAGCGCTTTCCGTACTGCGGTGCCTTTTATAAGCAGATTGAAAAGGTTTTTCCATGTCATTGGCCTTTAGATGTTATTGAGCTTGACACAGAACGATTTTCTCCAGGATTTTTGATAAAAAGTTAAGATTGGAAACTGGTCTAAAATTTCTCTTGCCGTTTTCATCAAGACCTTGTTTTTTAAGTAAAGGTTTTACAATGGCTGATAGAAAAGTTTGAAAAGATCAGGTACGATTCCTGTGGTGAGTGACATATTAATAAAACGAGTAACATATGGTGCGAGATCTTCTATGCACGTAACTAACAATGAAGTGGGTATTGGGTCTAAGTCGCATGTTTTAGTGGGGGGACTCTTTGATATACTTAATGACATCTTTCTCTGATACCACTTTAAATTCATTCAATGTTGGTTTATTCATAATTGCAAGATTTTCATCAACAACTATATTTGTATTTACATATAACATATCAGAGTCGAAATCAGTTCTTATTCTTTCAATTTTATCGTTGAAAAAGTGCAGAAAATTACAACAAAGTTCTTTATCAGTTCCAGGTGGAAACCGTGTACAATTCTCCCTTCCCAATAATTGATCAGATAATCGAACAAGTTCCTTGCAGGAGTTTACATTTTGAAATTTGTTAAGATAGAATTGTTTCTTGTTGTTTTCAATCAGGGTGTTGACGTTGTTTCGTTCCGTTGACCACACACACACACACACACACACACACACACACACACACACACACACACACATCAGTTGCCAGATAGGTGTAGATCTTTCCTACCAGAAGATCAGGGATGTGGCTGAAAGACAGCAGTGAGAAGGAGCCAAGGAGTAGCAGTAGAAAGACTGCAGAAAGAGTCAGGAGCCCAGAGGATGGGGCAAAGGAGGTGAGGGAGCGGGGGAGTGGGGGCAGAAAGTGGAGAGGCGAAAGCAGACGACAGAGCATTGCAAGAGAGTAGGAAAGGAACTGAAAGGAGAAAATTTTAGAGAAAACAATTTCCTTCGCTATCCGGATTCGAACACGGGACCTACTGAATGAGAGGGGAACACCTTAACATCAAGACCAGGAGAGCCCCCGGTTACCAATCTGTGGTGTGAGCAACAAGAGGAGTTGCAAATGAGGCCTCCCTTCAGAGCGGGCCCCAAGCCTCCTACTCCTACATGCTTCATCCAGCACTGATAAATATTTATCCCCCTTGTTCAAATTGATTAATTGCCCTCATGCACAGCTGGGGTTACTTCGTGCAGTGTGAGACAGGCTAAATTAGCATGTTCTCAACAAAGATGTTAACAGTCTCTTTAACATGTGGTAGATTAAGCTTGAAAACATGCTAAAGCATGGCTCAAAATACCCCAATTTTGATAAAGGAATTTAACCCATACACCAGTAGACACTCGCACTTCAGTTTGGTTATTTGAAGGTAAGAAAGAAGAAGAAACGAATTAAAATCCAACGAAATATCCAATATATTGAACATTTCAATTTTTAACTTCTTGCGTTGTTGCATGCGGGTCTAAAAGTTGAATGTCTATCAGAATATAAAAGGCTGTTTTAAATGATAAAGGCCACTGTAAGCTGCGTTTTGACACCTTAATAAAATTTTAGAAATTAAACTGTAAAAGTTAATAAGATAGATGAAAACAACAACAACAACAGCAGCAACAACAACAACAACAACAACAACAACAACAACAACAACAACGACGACGACGACGACGACGACGACGACGACGACGACAACGACAACGGCTTAGTAATACAAACAATTTTTAAAAAACGTGAACAATAATGACAAAAGAAAACACCATGAGTGACTTCAAGAATTGCAACATTGACAAGTCGCTACCCTAGAATTACAAAGTTTTATCGGCCTTGTACTAGTTTGAGAAATTTGACATTTAAAAATTTGAATTTCACAGCTTGTCAAGCTTTTCTGAATGCAATTCTTAGAATCTCTTGCTAACGACTCCGAGTAATCTTACCATTTTGGGAGAGCTGATAAAACATTTGGTTTGTGATCTCATGGTGTAAGTAAATCTTCTTTTTTTTTTAAGCGGTCAAAATGACTATATAATAGAAATTTGTAATTCTAAGGTAATGAAATATTGGGCTTCAACAGACGATCTCAAGCAATCTCACGCTAGGTCAGGTAACATTATTTTGGACAGATAAGGATGTGATTGCGAATCTACTCGGACAAATAATGAAGTAACTCGTCGTTCAAGAATCCACTTTTATCTTGACCTTTCCCTGCCTCCTCTGTTTCACACACACACACACACACACACAC
>NW_004797588.1:157320-161682 GCF_000002075.1 Aplysia californica | reverse complement strand
GGGG
The DNA here is from genome assembly GCF_000002075.1 of Aplysia californica. Classification (NCBI taxonomy): domain Eukaryota; kingdom Metazoa; phylum Mollusca; class Gastropoda; order Aplysiida; family Aplysiidae; genus Aplysia; species Aplysia californica. The sequence continues at coordinate 161,678 of NW_004797588.1, read as the reverse complement.
GGTGGGAGGAAAAACGGAAAAGGAAATTCCGGCTGAAAAATGTCAGCTAATACACTCAGTGATATAATGCGGGGCATAGACAATCCATTGAATGAAAAGCACACAATCTCTCACAAACGTGTCAAAAGACTTCATTGATCATGCCTCGTTTGTTATTGTAGCCCAATGATGCCCGTTTAAATATTTGAAAGCGTTACCTCAATTCCTTTCGAGATAAGTACCGGGAAAATAATTGTTGACACAATTAAGATAGATAATGTTTTTTCTGTCACAATATTTCATATGTATATTAGTGCACCAGATGTTTTGGTTTGGATAATATACAAGAGTGCGTGTATTTGGGGAGAGCCTTATATAATCCAGACCCTGTGTGCAAGTAGATACAAAGCTTGAACTCATTGCACATTACTAATTTGGGATTTAACTCTGGAAACGTGAGTTGTGACATCATCGTCATCAGCAGCATCATCACCTTCATCATCATCACCATCGTCACCATCATCATCATCATCATCATCATCATCATCATCATCATCATCATCATAGTTATCAGTGTAGAAGAGTGTAAAAAGAAGTGAAGACTTAGATAGTTTCGATAGATTTATGGTAGTTAAAACAGCCGTTAAACGTTTCGTTTAGCTCGTGGGGCGTCTTCAGGACCAAAATACATACAAATCAACAATGCTAGGCAACAAATGTGTTCACTAACTATCAAGAAAATCATCATCAAAATTATATTCATTGTTGTAGATCGAAGTATGATTTTTTTAAAAGAAGTTGGCGGAGACTTGAGTATTTCTGAATTTATGACTTCATAAAACGTTTTCATCGTTTCGCTATTTTGGACTTTATATTGTAGACTACAAAAAGACCCCCCAAAATGGCGGAGACTTGTAAGATTTTCAAAAATTGTATAGAACTACGTTCAACGGGGAGCTATCTTAGGGCTTCGCCAGGAACAGTAAAAAAAAAAATTAATGACTAGACAAGAACCGCACTATGGAAACTAATGTGCATATCACCTACTTGGATGCATACACATACGTCACAGTCACAATGGTGCGTGCGAGAAACATATTACATCGGAAAGGCCAAAGAAAGGGGAGGAAAACTATGGTAAGAAAAAAGTATTAATATTATTATGTCCCCCCCCCCCCTCCCCCTCCCCCCATCCAGGGCAGTAGCACTGACTGAAGTTGTCTTTACGCCATTCCAAAGGGGGAATATTAACATGTTCTTATACACAGTAGGGCTGTGCCCTTTCGACGTTACTATTCGAAATTCATGATTTTTGCACCATTCACAGCTATTCGAAGCGTGGCCGAGCTATTCGAATGCCGTGTGATTTTTTTTAAATAGATGATGGATTTTCGTCTCATTTTTCTCAAACGTAGAAACATTGAAGCACATGATAATGATATCTAAAATCATTAAGATAAATATACAGAAATACTCTTTATTTGATGGTTACGAGACAGGGTGATAAGAGGAGCCTACAAGAATTATTTTTAAAATCCTTTAGAGAATGTCTCTTACTATTCAATATTCACTCGCCACACTATGGACAGCTCAAGCAAGGGCACATGACTCTTTAAGCGCAGCGAATGTTTGTTTTTTTCCATGAAGTCAGCTGTCACAATGAGCTCCCCTAACCCTACTCGAAATTTGAAGCGCTATGAACTGTAACGTGATGTCAACACGTTGCACTGTCTGCGACAACAACACACTCGCGCTCAGTGACTGGCGGGCTTTCACAATATAAGGAAAAAAAACCATTCGACGGCACTGTGAATACCGGAAGTTAGATCTGGGCTTATCACATATAAGAAAATACGATTCGACGGCGCTTCAAAATTGCGAAAGTTAGATCTGGGCTTATCTTATATAAGAAAAAAACTATTCGACGGCGCTGTGAATACCGGAAGTTAGATCTTGGCTTATCATATATAAGAAAATACGATTCGACAGCGCTTCGAATTGCGGAAGTTGGGTCTTTGCCTATCACATGTAAGAAAAAAACATTCGACGGCGCTGTGAATAAGCAGCGAATGTAGAATAGAGGCACGTAGGTCTGGGTTTATGCTTAATATAATTTTTTTTTTTTTATCATTCTACTGAGGTATTCGAATGTCATGAATAGGGATCTCACGCTTCGAAGCTTCGATTATTTTTTCTTTCCTCGAAATCGCACAGCACTGGTTTGTAATAGCCGAGATAGCCTTCAGATGCCCCACCACCCCTTAAATTATGCCCCACAGGTAGGAAACTCTTCTCATTACAAATCTTGTTCAACGCTGAAGCCCGCTACACACAGGCAGTTCGACTCGCCGGATTCACTCGAATAGGCTGACCTATTAGTAGAATGTAAGGGCGAAAACATAGAGAACGCCGATTTCGGAGACTGACTCAGTAAGCGCCGATAGGTATAAAAATTCCCTTATGATTTCCAACTTGCCCCACATATAGCTGGCCGACTGCAGGCGGCTTTAAACTCGGATCGGCGTTGTCGGCTTTATCGGAATCCAAACTACATTCTTATTACGCCGAAAAAGTGGGAAGGGCGTCTCACTGTCAACTCGCGACCGCAGTGCTTTCTGTCGTATCTCCATTTTTTAACAGTGAAAAAAATGTGACTTCTTCTTAAGCTCACTCTTTGTTGTGAACTGCTTTCACTGTTATCAAAAATGGAGATGCGACAAGAAAGCGACGTCACCCGACTGGACAGGGGACAATTTTTAATGGCCATTTCAGAGCTGGTGCTTCACGGTAGACAAAAAACTAATTACATTTTTTAAATCAGCGTCGTCAAATTAGGGTGGTCTCTTAGCAGAATTACATTTTAAGCAATATTTTAGGAATTTCGATTTTTCTAATCCCCAAATAAATGCTTCATAAATACCACCTGTGTTGTGGTGTCATTTTTTCTCATATCTATATCTAGGCGGTAGGCGCCCTCTATGTGGAGTCAAGCAGACACCTACTACTGGCGCCTGTGAGCGTCGATCTCCAGCCGCTTAAGTTTCGGCGTTCTCTATGTTATCGCCCCAAGGTGCGTGTGGGAGTGGTTCGGACTGGTTAGGCTACAATGTCAGTTTGGCTGGCTTCAGTTCAACATCTTTTGGGGCTTGCAACAGGAAGGCGGCGTCCCCTTGATTTTTTTTTTCAGCCGGGAAGAAAATTGTAACATGGTAAAACACATTTATCATTCTGATTACAAAAATAATTATATTTTTGAACTAGCGTGTAAAAGTTAACAAAGTTTACGTGTACACTGCTCGATTTATTGCTTATTTACAACATTGTATGTTTCCTCATTTATTGTATTTGATAAGTTCAAGTGTATCTTTGATATCCATATTATGTTCCGCCACGACACAATGGAATGTTTTGCTGTCTACTTGCGCGGTGTGGATATACACCATGTTCCAGTTTAACTGACGCGTTCACTCAACAGTTCAACTCGAACAATTCTAACTGCAGGTGTGTAGTGGGAAAAGCAAGGGCAAAGAGAGGGGTTTACCGGAATACAAGGGGTGAGTAGTACTTTACGTGGTAAATCTGAACTTTTTGAAATGCGGCTTGTCAATCATCATGTTTAGGCCAATGAAAATTTGGTGAGACCCTAAGTTCCAAATCCACATTTATTCTCTTTGTAGGATTTTGGATCTCAATACCCTGAAGCTGCAGATCGAAGGCTCGATTGTGACCAGGACTTTTGAAATGTTGGCTGACTGGTGTGCAGGATTTTTTTTCTGTACTGAATGCCTGTAGTCATTGAATCTAGCTCTAAGGGTGATGGTAGTTTGACCTACATAAAGGGTTGGGTAGACTTTGCATTAGATGAGTTTAATAGCGTTTTTCGTTTCAAAGGTGATGCTGTAAGAAAGATTTTTGTTTTAAAATGGGGCCTTCTACGAAGTTGGTCGCTTTCATGCATTATCGTCATCATCATAATCATCATCATCATCATGCTTTTCTTTTAATACATTTTTTTTTTAAATTGAAAGTGAATAGGTGGTTTGTATTCCATCACCTCTTCTTTTAACCTTGTTTTATACCCTACCCACAGCTTTGTTTTCCCACAGATTCTAGAAAGCGTTTTTTTGCCGTTGTAACTTTCCCAAGCCTCATTTGATTTCTCAGCACCAAGATGGCTGAGATCGGAACGACTTTAATCGCAGCTGACTACATTGTCGTGGTGGTAATGCTGTGCGTGCCATTAGGGATAGGCGCTTTCTACGCGGTCAGAGACAAGAAATCTGCTACGAGAGAGGAGTACTTGTTAGGTGGTCGACGAATGGGGCTCTGGCCTGTCACCCTGTCGTTGTTTGTCACTTTTCAGGTGGGTCCGGGGGGGG
>NW_004797588.1:147223-155981 GCF_000002075.1 Aplysia californica | reverse complement strand
TTTGATCCTTCAAATCTCTAGGTAACATTACCAGTATCAAAATCCATCGCGTCGTTGCATCCAGTGACAACGCAAAGTTCCCATAGTTGTCAACTAAAACAAAGATTTGTACCTCACGTTCTGTAAATTGCACTTTCTAACGGGGCATTTTCTCTTATTAATATACTCAGAATTTGTTGAAGAACATCACTGAGAGGACAAATCATGTTTTAAAAATTGTTAAGAGAAGCTTCAAACCCTTCCAATGAGTCATTAAGACGTTACCCTTTTCTACCTACAGTCGGCCATATCTCTCCTGGGAGTTCCCACAGAGATCTACGTATACGGCTGTATGCTGTACATCATCTACTTCGGTTTTGCTTCAAGTTTCCTCATAAGCGCCTTCACCTTCGTGCCGCTCATGTACCCACTTCGCCTGACCAGCATGTTCGAGTACCTTGAGTTACGGTTCGAATCCCGGCTTCTTCGCAAACTGTGCACCGTGGTGAGCATGCTGAGCGTGACCTTGTACATGGCTGTGGCCCTGTTGTCTCCTGCCCTAGCCCTACAAGTAAGTCGAAATTAGGTTTTAGGAACTCGTCACGCTCATAAGATAATTGCTTAAGTCATTTTTGACCGGCTCGGCGGAGTTTTTGGTTCTGAAATGAAGAGCAGAGTCAGAATACAACGCATAACATCAGTTGACTGTACCAAAATTCAAGCATTTCGCAGAGTCAATATTGTTCGGAAGAAAAGTTTTTTTTCTAATTTTCTCAAAATAGCTAATCTGAGTTATATATATTTATCTTATGAGTGTAACGAAGTGTTTTATGGCACTTGCAACACAAAAAGGTAATATAAGGGCCGAAGATTAGAGATGTTACAAGAGAGTAACAAAAACAAATTAGAAGAAGAAGAGTTGCGTACGAAAGATGTTTGATAGGAACTAAGGAACAAACCGTACCAGAGCACCCACCAACCAACCACGCATCAATGATTACTGAATCACAACAATACAGAACTTTTCAATCTGTAGCTTTAACTCTATCATCTTCAGTCTAATAAAAAGCAAGTCTTGTATCGTGGGTATGAGACTAAGTTAATATACCACCACTGTTACCCTAAAAAAAACGTAATTTGAAAAGAAGTAAACGAAAAAATAGCGAGCTACGAAAGTACACATTGCGTCAAAACAAAGAATCCAAGACTGCGGGAGAGATGCTGGGTGAGAAAGGACGTTAAGAGAGACAACGTGAAGAAACAAATCGGGGTTTTTGTTTTTGCTTTTAGTTTTTGTTTGTTTGTTTGTTTGTTTGTTTGTTTGTTTGTGTGTTTGTTTGTTTGTTTGTTTGTTCGCTTGTTCGAATCCCGTCTTTTTCGCAAACTGTGCACTGTGGTGAGTATGCTGAGTGTGACCTTGAACATGGCAGTGGCCCTGTTGTCTACTGCCCTTGCCCCACATGTCAGTCGAAATTAGGTTTTAGTAAGTGTTTTACGTCACATTCAACCCAATTAAGTCATATAAGTGTCGAAGATTAGATGTCTTACAAGATAGTAACAAAATACAAAAAGAAGGAGGAGAGCTAAAGGCGCTGGACGTTTGACATTAGAGAAGGAGGAAGAAAAACAATTGTAATAATAGCGCAATTTGAAAAGAAAGAAACAAACAAAAAACATGGAAGGTGTGTAAAAGTACTCATTGCATCAAAACAAAAAACATGGAAGGTGTGTAAAAGTACTCATTGCAGCAAAACAAAAAACATGGAAGGTGTGTAAAAGTACTCATTGCATCAACACAAAAAACATGGAAGGTGTGTAAAAGTACTCATTGCATCAACACAAAAAACATGGAAGGTGTGTAAAAGTACTCATTGCATCAAAACAAAAAACATGGAAGGTGTGTAAAAGTACTCATTGCATCAACACAAAAAACATGGAAGGTGTGTAAAAGTACTCATTGCATCAACACAAAAAACATGGAAGGTGTGTAAAAGTACTCATTGCATCAACACAAAAAACATGGAAGGTGTGTAAAAGTACTCATTGCATCAACACAAAAAAGCCAAACAGAGGCAAACGATGCTGGGTGAGAAAGGACGTTAAATGAGACGAAATGAAGAAATAAACCAGGGTTTTTGTTTTGTCTTCTTTTGTTGTTGTTTTTGTGTTTTTTTGTTTGTTTTGTTTGTTTGCTTCATTTAGTTTGTTTTGTTTGTTGGTTTGTATGAGTCCCGGCTTCTTTGCAAACTGTGCAGGGTGGTGAGCATGCTGAATGTGACGTTGTACATGGCTGTGGCCTTGTGGTCTCCTGTGAATCCTAGCAAAGCGTATCTTAAGTATAGGTCTTAACAACGAGTCTCATGATTCTACTTGAAGCTTATACACGTGTCTTGCTTTTGATGAAGAATACCCAGTAGTCGTGAATGCAAGTCGGGATATGTGCAATTAAAGCAGGCGTGGTGTCATAGCTAAAATTGACGAGGAAATGACTGCCAAAGTGTCGTTGGAAACTGCAAATTTACTTCTTTTTTTTATGCCTTTTGGTCCACGTTTTTTCAGTAAAATCCACCCACACATGAGTGAGTTTTTAAATAGACATAAAAGATGTTCGAACCCCTTTAAAATAGGTAGGAATTTTCCAAAAGAGCGGAAAAATGTCGATTTCTTCTATTTCATTATTTTGACAAGCGCCCGATTACATCAAAATGCCACACATTTTTTCCACACTTAATGTACTATCTCTCGTTTTTCTGTGTTGCGTTTCTGCGTGGCTGCTCCAAAGTCGGCGGCCAATCTTCCCCTATGGATGTCTGTGGCGATCGTAGGTGTTATTGGGACGGTCTACACCACCATCGGAGGTATCAAGAGTGTCTTCTGGACGGACGTATTCCAGGCAATCATTATTTTCATAGGGGTATTCGCCATCATTGTTAAAGGTCAGTGATTTTAAAACAACTTTCTTGGTGATTGGTGAGTGCTCTGCTGTGGTTTGCTCTTTCTTTTTTAATTGTCAAACGTCTATCGTATCGACCTTTAAATCTCTACCCCTTTTCTTTGTATATTATTCTCTAGTTATACCTCTTGCTTCACATTTTTATGGCCTATTTTGTTGCAAAGATCCAGATTTTCTTAAACAAGTGTCTAAGAAAGTTACTGAGGATCAGATGGACAGACAGGGTCACCAACAGGGAAGTGTTATGGAAAACAAGACAGATCCCAGTAAAAGATGAGGTAGGGAGAAGGCACTAGCGATGGATTGGACATACTCTCAGGAAGTCAGGCAGCTGCATAACAAAGAGAGTGTTGGATTGGAATCCACAGGGTAAAAGATCCAAGGGGAATACCGCGTGGAACCTGGAGAAGAATCACACAAATTGACGTACAGAAAAGTGGGAGGACATAAATTAACATCAAGAGGCTAGCCTAGAATATAGAAAGGTTGAAAGTGTTTGTCCGTTGTCTATACCCTGGTATAGGGTGAGAAAGGCAATGATGATGATTTTGTTGCAAGAGCCGTAAAACTCTTTCTAAAACTAACTAAAGCTGAGACAATAATGAAAACCTTTTGTGGTGGGTTGTTCCAAAGATAGCACTCCAGATGATTAACTCTCTAAGAAAAGAGTTTTCGAAATTCACCTTCATTTTTATGTTTTGTTTCCTTTCTCAAAAACAATTATTTGCAAAACATTCTCTGCTCATACCTTTTGCATACAAATTGCTTCCTCCTTAAAAATTGTAACAACAAAGGAACAATATTATACTTATAGATCTCCATTTTGAAGACATGTTTAATTTAAGGATCTTATCCTTTACTTTTCTCTCTTTGGTTGTCCTGCCAAGCAGTAGTTTTCATGTTCGGGACACATGCTAGGGGAGTTATTCCTAGAGGTATCAGATCATTTTTTGGCGGCACCTAAAAAAAAAACAACCTCGTCATACTGTGTCATCTAAAGTGGACAAATATAGTTTAATGAATGCAGTTATATGAATCGAATTGCGCAGACTCATAAAGATGTTTCGACGTATTTCCAAAATTATACAAATGGTCAAAAAGATCTTTTAGTGACATAGAGACATCTTGTCCTAAAAGGAGTAGGTTGGTTTAAGTTAGTGTGTTGAAATGCCTTATATTCTTTATACAAAACCAGGGGAATTAACTGGGCATTTATTCTTGAGCTTATTACTAGATACAAGTCTAGTTAACTAAACATTTTGAATAACTACCCATATATCTCAGAACTAGGCCCCCTACCAATCTTCGAACTCAACAGCAACCAAACATCTCGCCTGGCTCTGAAACTTGTTGATAGAAGGGCAATAACTGCAGAATTTATCTGAAACAAAATTTCCAAAAGAACAAAATGAAATAACCTGCTTTGACTGGTCTGCCAGAGCCCTTGGTTTTGTTTGATTTATGGTTCTTAGATATACAATCGATTACCCCCCCCACACACACACACACTCACACACACATACACATATTTCTGAAAAAAAAGGAGAAGCTTAATTTCTTTTAAAGCCCAGACTTGTATCCCACTCTAATGATTCATCAAACAGCCCTCAGAACTCAAAAGTAATTTTTATAAAGGGACATAATCTGGGTTTGGCTCACACTCTGCCTGAACCAGTGTGCATCTCTTTATAAAGAAGACATAAACAGAATACTTTCTGCATGCCTGAAGTCATCTCTTAATATGCATTTTATAACGTCTTTATTGGTGGGCGGTTCCGGTTCTTTTTCGATTCAACCACTGATTCTTGAAGCTAAAAATCACAGGAATCGAATCCGAGCTCAATTACTTTGTACTGATGTGATTTCTCCCGGGAAGCACATGATTTCGTCCTGTGGTTTTGACCCTTAGACAATTACTTGATTATTCCCGGGAAGTTGTGATTTCTTTCTGTGAATCCATGATTACTTCCGAGTCCAACACTTTAAAAAAGCAAACATTATAAGAATATGTATATACTATAATTTGTATCCGTTGGTGTACGTAAAAGGAATTGGTATTTTTCATTCGTAGCACTAATCGCGGGAATCTGTTCCGGAATTGATCCGTTATATCCAGCATGGTTCTGGTTATGTTCAGCGGATGGTTGAAGGGCGGACCTGATGGGTCTTTCTTTTTTTCCTTTCCTCTGTTGTTTTTATTGTCTGTCTTACAACACCTCCCCCCCCCAATCGTTTCACCATGCGTCTACTTGCTCAACGGCTTATGTCTCCAGGCTCGATGGTCGTGGGTGGTTTTGGAGAAGCACTCGCTCTGGCCAGAGAAGGAGGTCGGGCGTCTTTTGACGTAATCACACCTGACCCAAGGATCCGAAACACTTACTGGGGGATGCTCATCGGAGGAACTTGTAATTGGTAGGTAACGTGTGGAAGGCTTCGCTTATTTCATATATACGACAAATTTTACTCTATACTATCATCGTGGTTTATGAGTGTGAGTTTTTAAAAAATTCCCATATTAACACAATTTTTTTTTTTTTGGTCTCGTGTCCTGATTTTGGTGCCCATAATTTTTTGGTTACATATTAACACACTTAATATCATTATAGAGTCTGGCCTCCTTTACCCATAATGTAGTCCGTAACTAACATGGTAAATCAGAGATCATTATGTACGCTCATGACAATTCCTCATAAACTACGGTGCTTTTCTTATTTTTGTTTAGAGAGTCCACGCGACGTGTGTCCTTATTTCACTGGGTTCTACTATTTGAACCTAAAAGCTGTTATCATTTATATCAGGCGGGGTCTGAGATATAACAAAAATTAAAATCGGAGTTTTTGTTTCACGTCATGCTAAACACATACCTCTAAACCTTATTCTACGTAAATTAACATGGGGCAGATCTTTTTATGTCCGTCTCAGCACCGAGACGTATCCCGCACGGCATGGATTGACCTTGGCGGGCACGGTCAAAGCGGCCCAGACTGGGTCAACAGAAGCGTAAAACTTTTATGAATCTTTAAACGCAATGCAATGGTAATAATACTATTTTTGGGCACTCTAAGGGTTTCTATAAGTCACTTTAAAAGCCTTCTCTGCCTGTCCTCATGCTTGAGATTCAATCCAGAAGCGTTACCCAAACCTAACCCAGTGCTAGTTAACACAATGCAGCATAGAGTTTGTCGTTGAGCGTGGATATGCGCTATGCAAATAGGCAAATGGCATTTATTATCATCATCATCATCATCATCATCATCATCATCATCATCATCATCATCATCATCAGCATCATCATCATCATTATTATTATTATTATTATTATTATTATTATTATTATTATTATTATTATCATCATTATTGTCATCATCATCATTATCATTATTATTATCATTATCATTATTATCATTTTTATTAACATTATCATTATTATTATTCGTGTTCAAAATTTGTTTGCAGGCTGGTCAACGTGTTCAGTCAATCCAACTTACAGCGTGTGTGCTCCCTGCCCTCTGAACGAGACGCCAAAATGATGTGTTACATTAACGTGTTTCTCAACATCTTCTACGGAACTACCGTGTTCTTTGTGGGTCTCATCGTCTACGCGGGCCTTGCCTTTCTCAGATGTGATCCTGTTAAGGTAGAGAGAGAGAGAGAGAGAGAGAGAGAGAGAGAGAGAGAGAGAGAGAGAGAGAGAGAGAGAGAGAGAGAGAGAGAGACAAACGGACAAGAAGACAGTCAGACAGACAGAGACGGAGGCAGAGGTGGTGACAGACAGACAGACAAACAGACAGACAGACAGACAGACAGACAGACAGACAGACAGACAGACAGACAGACAGACAGACAGACAGACAGACACAAACTAGACACAGAAATAAACAGAAAGACAGACAGGGAGACAGACAAACATAATATACACTTGTGTGAGTGAGTGTGTATGTGTGTGTGTATGTGTGTGTGTGTGTGTGTATGTGTGTGTGTGTGTGTGTGTGTGTGTGTGTGTGTGTGTGTGTAACGGAATTAGTAGGATCCAGTAATTTTTACGTTTTCTTTTCATATTTTTGTAATGTAAACAAAATGTCTTTGTCAAGTGTTTAGAGGGCAGTTTGCAGTGGATAGGGACTGAACATAATAAAACCAAATGAAAGATCACCTCACCAGCGTCTATGGTGTAGCGGTTAGGCGCCTCGCTGCCACACCCAGGAGACTAGAGTTCGATTCCCGAGAGGGGAGAAATTTTTATCGAGTATCTCGGTCTTTCTGCTGGGATCTTGTAATAATAATAATAATAATAATAATAATAATAATAATAATAATAATAATAATGGATTGAATTTATATAGTGCATATCCACTTATGCAATGCTCTATGCGCTTAACATGATACATATAATGGATTTACAAATCAATTTTAAAGGTACATAGTGTTACATACTCATGCAAACACATATTCACTCACGCACGCACCCACACCCATACTTGCCACCCACACCCATACGTACATATGCACATACGCACATACAAACTCACAACGATCTACAGCTTGGATGCATTCTGTCTAATCGAAATATGATGAAAATAGAAATGATTTTAGTTTCTTCTTAAAAATTTCTAGATTTTCTGCTTCTCTGATAGTTTTTGGAAGCCTATTCCAAACAAGTGGGGCAAAATATGAAAAAGAGCGTTGGCCATATGATTTGTAATTTATTTTAGGCTTAGCAAGGGTTGTTTTGTCACTTGATGATCTGAGCGTTCTAGGAGGCACATAGGGTGTTAAAAGCTGTTTTAGATAGTCCGGTGATAAATCATTTAAGCACTTGTAGCAAGTTAAACAGATTTTATATACGATACGCTCTTTCACTAAGCCTGGTTGGCCCTGACAGGCAGGTTCGTAAGCCCGCTTCCCAAATGATATATTGGGTGTCAATAGGGGTGTAAAAACTCAGACAGACAGAGACACGGACACTGACACGAACAAGAGCACGGACAAACAGATGGACAAACGGACAGAGAGACAAATAGAGACGGAAAAAGACAGGGAAACTTGAGAGAGACAAAGAAAGGGGCGAGCAGTCTTCATGGTAGGCAGGTGGTAGTGAACGTTTAGTAGTCGTTTGAGCGAGTGCATAATGATCCACTGTAACAAAGTACTCGCGCAAATAATGAATTCAATCCCTTCAACTGACTTAACATAATTTGACAGTACGTACCACGGCTCAGATATATTTCATTGGATAAGAGGGATTAACTAACAGTTGTTGTAAATTATTTTCCCCTCGCCAAGGTGTCAGCTATGAGATTTTTTCATGTTATTTTAGAGAAGAAAAAAAATCATGGCACATTCAGCGCAAATAGGTCATATAAATGAAGAACAATTGAAGTGTTACTAAAGAGTAACTAACAAAGACAAGAAGGAAGAGATATATGGACGAAATGTGTTTGGTAGGAAAGAAGGAGTAGAGCGCAATCCAACGCGGTTCCTTTGCGTATTTCTGTTTCCTATGTTTTGACAGCAGTACGTTTTCTTGTCTATTTCACTCTAGTTTCGCTGTTCAGAATCTTCTTCTTCAGGTGTCGGATACAGAGCTGACATTGAAAATCATGGTACCCCACTCGCCTTCCTGCTTTCTGTCTTTCTAATCTGCTTGGTTTTTCTCATTGCTAGCGGAAATTTTCTTCTTCAGGTGTCATATCTGAAGCAGACGTTGATGATCATGGCACCCCACACCTTCTTGTTATCTATCTTCCAAGTCATCTCGACTTTTCTCACTTCCAACCGTACAAACAGAGACCAAGCATTGTTCTACCGACCATGCCCCCCCCCCCC
>NW_004797588.1:142913-145884 GCF_000002075.1 Aplysia californica | reverse complement strand
ATCTATCTATCTATCTATCTATCTATCTATCTACCTATCTATCTATCTATCTATCTATCTATGTAACGAAACACACTTACATACACTTACACACATAGACACACACACATACACACACACACATACACACACACACACACACACACACACACACACACACAAACACACACACAAACACTAAAACAAATACACTTCATATTTGACTCTGTGCATGTGTCTATTCCACTCTCTCCATATTCTCTTAATGTCTCTATTTAGTTGTGTGGAATCCACGTCCTGTTTCTGTGTGTGAATGTGTGTGAGTGTGTGTGTGGGGGGGGGAGGTCGTGTGTGTATGTGTGTATGTATGTATGTGTGTGTGTGTGTGTATGTGTGTGCGTGTGTGTGTGTGTGTGTGTGTGTGTGTGTGTGTATGTGTGTGTGAGTGAGTATAATGTGCGTGTGGGTTTTTTTTATACATACGTATACATTTCATCACATAGTCGGAAATTCAGTGTAACAGACTATTCGCTTTGGAATTGGTCAACCTCATTTAAAGTCATTCTTTAATAAACTTTCATTAGAAATAAAATATGACCATCCTTGTCTTCTCGCATCGGGATGAGTACAGCCTGCTGCTATTGTATAATATAGCTGACCCAGGATATTGAGCACTGGGTCGAAAAGTTTGACATGGGGGGCTGCACACATTAAAGACCTCTTGGTGGTCCTAAACTCGATAAGAGCAGGCTTCGGTCGCCACTCAGGCAACATTCAAAATTAATTCCTACCAAACTGAATATGTTTAATGTGTCCTGCGCGCTCATATGACCGTATGCAGTTGAGAGCGCCGTGAAACACTGACCAGAAAAAAACCCACCCCCGCCATTAACTCGAACAACACCAACTTTCCATCCCCAGGTATTAACTCGCTGGCAGCTAACACGGTGGAGGACCTACTCCGAAGCCCGCTGATCTCCTTCTCGGAAGCCACGGTCACTATGATCACTAAACTGACTGCTTTCCTGTTCGGTGGTCTGATGGTGGGCCTGGCCTATGGCATGAGTTCCATCCCGGGACCTCTAACCTCCATGGCTATCACAGTTTCTGGATCATTCGGCAGCCCCGTTTTAGCGATTTACATCATCGGTTCTTGTGTTCCCTGGGCCAACAAATATGGCGCTTTGGTTGGTGGTGGCATCGCGCTAGCTGTCAATGTTTGGATTAGTGTTGGACGCCAGTTTTACGGACGTCGACAACCTATTTTGCCTTCACCACCCACAGATGGATGCATCAACTTTGAAACACTCGGTTACCTACCTACAGGCAGCGGTAATTATAGTTTCGATGGGAGTTTATCAAACTTTACTGGCAACCCATACACGTCGTTTCAAGACATCTTGATAACCGCAAACTCTTCATCACAATTCAACAACACGAACATCAATTTCTCCAACACCTCTTCTGCCGCGGATCATTTCACGTTTTTTGTGTATGACATATCGTACGAGTGGTCGGCTTTCATTGGGACCGTCGTTTGTATTTTCTTTGGACTTTTAATCAGTTATGCAACGAAAAGTCTCGTCAAGTGCTGCCCGGAACCAAAATATATCCTCCCGTCCCTGAGAAAGTTCTGGTACCTTCCTGAGTCTTCACTCGTACCCCAAGAGGATTCGTACGACCAATTCAAATGCAAAACTGATGATGTGTATTAGGAATAAAATGTTAACTGCGAGAGAGAATGTTTTGTCTACCTCCTTTACGTCGATACCGAGACCGACCTGCCCGAAAATCATTAGGTCTGGCCTCTCTTTTCAGCATAATATGCATTACCTCATGATGGAATCAGGTGCTCGTCCGTTTTTGGGCGTGTTGAGTTATTGGTATAATCATTAAGTTTGTTTATTTGTCTATATTTTGGTGAAAAAGATTCCTATCTATCTTAAACAGAAGTCGAGATAATTAGGCTGAATGAGATGGGGTTGCCTGGTTTAAGAGGTAAAATTGGCGAGAAAATAATTGCCAAAGTTTGGTGACTTCATAGCTAAGACAGTCCTTGAAAACAAAACAAAAATACATTGTTGTGCTTTCAATCACCTTTTTTTTATAAACCGTGTAGTGCAAAAAAACTCGGTTTCATTGTTTTGACAAGCGCCAGATTTCACCACGATGCATTACATATTAGCCCATACCATCGCTTCGACAAAAACAAATATTTAAATAAATACGGCAATGCTTTATCGTAGACAAACACTGGTCCTGTGACCACTCAGCCCCACGAATAGGGATTTAAAAATATAGGCTCGAATTTTTCACACACAAACAGACAGACAGACAGACAGACAGACAGACAGACAGACAGACAGACAGACAGACAATCATAGAGAGAGGGGGTGTGTGTGTTTGTGTGTGTTTGTGTGTGTTTGTGTGAGTGTATGTGTGTGTTTGTGTGTGTGTGTGTGTGTGTGTGTGTGTGTGTGTATGTGTGTGTGTGTGAGTGTTTGTGTGCATTTATGATGATTGGTGCTTTCTGCTTATTTTTTTAGTTCTTGTGGTTCAGGTTTACCAGGTTCATTCCTTTTTGGGATGGGTTTCTTTTTTTGTTGGAGTGTGGTCTTTGTTTTGTTTTTGTGTGTCGTTAATTTTCTTGCCATAAAAATAGAAGTATAGATGTGTTTGTTTTTTCGTCCGTCCCCCACCCCCCACCCGTTTTTTTTTTCACGCTTTGTTTAGTTTTGTTTTGTTGCTGTTACCTGTTGTTGTTGTTGTTTGAGTTTTTTTCTTTGTTGGTTTTGTTTTGTTTGTTTGTTTTTTGTTGGGTGGTTTGGGGGTTTTTTGGTAAACTGCAGACAAATGACATGGTCTGTCACGGCCATATCTAAGCTGCCCATGGAAAAAAGCAAAGCTCAGTGACAGATGTCACAACTCATCTACTGGTTGTGTATATCATATATATATATGTGTGTGTGTGTGTGTGTGTGTGTGTGTGTGT
>NW_004797588.1:126786-142330 GCF_000002075.1 Aplysia californica | reverse complement strand
CGCCACCTCCATGTCAGCTTCCACTAGCAATGTGTGCTCCATTACTACCCTTGGATATAATGTAAAACGTGTCTCATTAATATTTTGTCACATTGGAGTGATGAGCATGAAGACTGAAATGATGCCGCCTCCAGGCTGCTAGGTCACCTTCCTCATAGTTTAATTTTAACTCTCTTCGAACGTTACTGACGAGCGGACGTGTGGAGGGTGAGGAAATTATTGTCATTGTATGTAGCGTCCCCTATAAAAGGTCATTTTGTAAGAATTATTCTTGTGATCTGCGAACCTTTTGAATATATTTTTTGCATGGATTAAAGTTGAAACAGGAAAAGTAACTAAAGGGAAATAACAACGAATATTGTTTAAAGAATTGTGATTAAGTTTTTAACAGGAAAGTTGACTAAAGGGAGATAACAGCTTTTCCCCCTTGCCTATTTATATGAGATTGACGCCATCTGATTAATAGAAAAAAATGCATATGATTGTATTATCCAATAGTGTATTACATGTATACTTAGTATATCAATTAACTGTAATAGCGGATAGAGATTCCAGGATTAAAGATGTAAGTCATTGATCTGAGAGAGGTGATGATTTTAGAAGTAATAGAGATGATGAGTGTTGATGAGTGATGATGAGGGATTGCGTTTAAGTAATGTCAGCGTTAGTCCTATCTTCCTCTGCTCCAATGAGTCACGAGGGACGTGGGCACCCTCTATCCCGTTCCCTACTGGAACCATCTTTACGGTCACCATGAAGTTCCGAAATGGTGGGCTCAGTCTCTGCTAAGGTGACATCGTTAGTGTTAGCCTATTCTATCGGGCGAAGACAAGTGTAGAGAGGAGCTAAGTGGGAAGACAGTATAGTGGCAGCCCGGCAGGTATGTTGGGGGTATTTGTAAGCTGGTTGTAGATAGCAAGTTGGCAGATTATGATCTTTAAAATTGCAGCATTCTACTCCCTGATCCTGTGCCCCGAGTATTCTTTTCGAGTCCAATTGAGCTTGGAGAGATTCTGACACAGGATAACAGCTAATATTAGTTTAAAGAATTGTGTGTTTTCACCAAGCGGAACATTTTCTCTTTTATCGCTTTTTTTTTAAAATCACGATCAGTGTGAAAATAGCTTATTGATTTACTGTAGAGCGAGAGTATCATTTCTAAGAAATTTAAAGACAGTTCTAGTGTATGCTGATTACAAAACTGTACACAGCGAAACTAGAGAAGGTTTTCAGAAAAGACCGTGCAGAACTATCTTTGGTTATTAAACTGTATGATTAGAGACAATTTCACTTGGAAGATGTAAAATACACCTTGTTATAACAGCTTTCTGAACAGAAGGAGGACTTTTGCAGTGGTGATGTGCAGTCATAATGAAAGTTGGAAGTGTTTCATAGTATAATATTACCTCGGAGGCTGGTGAGCATCGCAGTTCGCAATGAATGTTGTTGATTCATGCAATATATTGTATATTATGTTCCCTAGGCAGTTTATGGGGTTGAGGGTAACGCGGGCACTGAGAAAGTGAAAGAGTTAACCTTTTTGTTTGTGAATGTGTCTGATTATGTATGTGCATAATGTGCTTCTGCATGTTTACAGAAAAGTACAATATAACGGACAAAATGGACACATAATAATAATAATAATAATAAATAGCATTTATACTGCGCATTTCCATTTCCTAAAAGATGCTCAATGCGCATTACAATGAAAAAAACATCACATCTCAAAAATTAATCGACACAAATGTGTACGTAAAACAAAGTATTATACATATAATATAAATGCATATGTGTAAAATTTTATACCAGAAAAACAGTCTCGCAGTGAGGTTGAAAATGTGTTCACTAAAAATATACAATGCAATATAAATTCACGAACAGTCAAAATACAGTTGAAACATTCATTAAAACATTAATTCTATACAGATAGAAAAACATTTCCACTCTATCTCTCTCTCTCTCTGTCTCTCTCTCTCTCTCTCTCTCTCTCTCTCTCTCTCTCTCTCTCTCTCTCTGTTTGTCTGTCTCTGTCTCTCCCTCTCTCCCTCTCCCTCTATCTCTCTCTCTCTTTCTCTCTCCCTCTCTCGCTATCTCTCTCTTTTCTCTCTCTTCTCTCTCTCTTTTCTCTCTCTATCTCTCTCTTTTTCTCTCTCTCATTCTCACTCGCTATTTCTTCAGTCTCACAGTCTGGCATACACATGCATATATATCACAGCACATCATTATGACAGGTATGCTTTTGTGAATAAAAAATGCTTCAGCTGATTTTTGAAAATGGAAATTGTTGGGGCAGATCTTATTTTATATGGGATTTCGTTCCATACCTGGGGACCAAAGAACAAAAAGGAACGCTCGCCGTATGTTTTGTAGTTTTGTTTTGGAGTTTTAAGAATTAGATTGTCAGAGGCTGATCTAAGGGCTCTAGGTGGATTATATAATTCCAGGAATGTTTTAAGATAAAAAGGTGCACTATCATTTATACATTTAAAACAGAGAACGGCAGTTTTGTATTTAATCCTTTCTTTTATTGGCAGCCAGTGTAGTTCTTTCAGAATTGGTGTTACGTGGGCTGATTTCTTTTGTTTCATTATCAATTTTGCTGCTTGATTTTGAAGTACTTGTAACTTTGATAGTTTTTCGGATGTCAAACCGGACAAAATAACATTACAGTAATCTAACTTTGATAAAAATGAGTGTTGTTACAAGTGTCTTGGCTGCTGCTTTAGTTAAATAATTTCTTACACTGCCAATTTTCTTAAGCTGAAAGTAAATACTTTTGCTGAGCTGGCTTATTTGGGAGGACATAGACATATCATAATCCAACTGAACCCCTAGATTTTTAAGACTTCTTTTTGAACGAATGGTATGGTTATTAATATCAATTTGTAGCTCTGGGAGATTTTTAATGGCTTTTGTATTTCCACTCAACATTATTTCCGTCTTGTCATCATTTAGTTTCAATTTATTGCTTGTCATCCATATTTTTAAATCTCTAGTACATTGTTCAGTAGAGTCGACTAAAAGTGGTATTTGATCGAAATCAATAGACTTATAAATTTGAGTGTCATCAGCATAAAGATGGTAATTCATGCCATATTGTCTTAAAATATCAGCAATAGGTTGTGTATACATTGTAAACAAGACAGGTCCAAGAACAGACCCCTGAGGAACACCACATCTAAGCAAAACATTATTAGAACACGTGTTTCCAACCACAACTGCTTGTGTTCGATCCTTAAAATATGACTCAAACCATCGCAGGACAGTACCCTTTATGCCAAAAGTAGTATTTAATCTCTCGAGTAAAATACCATGATCAATGGTATCGAATGCAGCCGAAAGGTCCAAAAGAGTAAGAAGACATACCTTTTTTTCATCAATATATTTTAAAATATCAGTACAGACCCTAAGTAACGCTGTCTCGGTACTATGGTGTGCCTTATATGCTGACTGATAGACTTCGCTAAGATTATTTGCTTTAATATGATGTAACAGTCTATTAGATACAACTTTTTCAAGAATTTTGGAAAGGAAAGAAAGATTTGAAACTGGTCTAAAATTTTTAAAGTCCTTTTCATCAAGTCCAGATTTCTTCAAAAGGGGTCTAATATGGGCTGTCTTAAAGCAATTTGGTACTGTGCCTGTGAGGAGAGAATCATTTACAATTTGGGTGATATGTGGAAGAAGTTCATGCAAACATTTTTTTAAAAGGCTGGTGGGCATAGGGTCTAAGGCGCAACTTTTTGATGGACTATCTAATATGATCTTTTTGATTTCTTCTTCCGTTGCTGGAGTAAAATAATCGATGACTAACCCTTTAAACTGATGGTAATTTGGGGCAATTGAGCACATTTTATCGAGCTCTTGTCTGATGGAGGTGATTTTTTTAGAAAAAAAGTCTGAAAAACTACTACAAAGATCTCTATCGGTGCCAGGGGGTAATACAGCCCTGTTTTGTTTGCCAAGCAGTTCACTAGAGACATCAAAAAGTTCCTTACAAGTTTTAACATTTTCAAATTTTGACAAAAAGAAAGTACGCTTAGCTTTGGTAATCATTTTACTAACAGAATTCTTCATAGTAATAAATATTCCCTTATGCACTTCAAGTCGTGTTTTTCTCCATTTTCTTTCCGCTTGTCTTTTTTCTTTTTTTGCAGCCTTTATTTCTAAATTAAACCACCTACCAACAGGTCGATGAGATAATTTTCGTCGTATTATAGATCTAGTATAAAATATACTTCTGTATTGCATACTGCTATGATACATCATAATACGATTTGAAGAATCAATAATTTTGAATAGGGCACTTCACTATGACACTTTTGATTGCACCATGACTTTGAGAGCATAAAATTGCCCCCCCCCCCCTCCTCCCTCCCCCTCCCCCATTTCCCCCATTTTTTTCTACCGAAGTCCACTAAGAGTAGGCGGAGGAAACTTACCTTACGATGTAGGCCAGTGCTTGCTAACCCGCGCGGTATCGTCCTCCGATGGACGGTTGTTGTTTTTTGGGGGGTAATTTTGACGGATGGTCGGCTGTTATTTTACACCCCTTTTGAAAACGTGTAGGTAAGCGGTACAAAAATGTTAGCCTCTTGAAGGTAGCAACAGTGGGTGCTGGCTATAAATATGGTTCCCAAGCACTGATATAAGTAATTCTACTATTAATATGTTAAAAAACAAATGAATAGTAACAATTTTCAAATCCCGCTGTTTTATTGGTGCCAATACGCCTCGTTCTATTTTTAGTGTTAGTATCAATTTTACGGCACTTGCAACACAAATAGGTCATATATGTAGCGATTATTAGAGGTGTAATCTAGACAGTAACATACAAAGAAAAGAAGGAGAAGAGATCTCAATATCTGCAAGATATAATATAATAATATGTTTGATAGGAAAAAAAGAGCAAACCACACCATAGCTCTCGCCAACTGCGCACATGTCTCGTTTTGATATGTCTATTAATTAATCTTTGTATCCATTCATTAGAATGCGGTAATTGTCATATTTGGTTCATCAGTAACCATGGTCCGTAGAAAATATTCGACAGTTATTGTATCCATAATTCCTTAGATTCTCAGGTGTGCTACAAATGCAGCCTATCTATATCTGGCGGCTCTACAACATTCTACCTGGACAAATTCTGAGGAGATGGCTCAACAGAGGAGAGGCCAACGCTTTGATCTTAGTTCTTTGATCTTTAACTACCACGGCAGAGCCAACGAAAACAGATTCTTTGAACGTTGTGGAATTAATGAGAATGAACTGTTTATGGGGAGCCGGTCGCCCCAAGACTGACCACAATATCATTGATAGTACATGAGGTCATCAGCAGTTGTGTCTTTTGAGGTGGGGTTTGCAGCTTCAACACCACCTGGTTTTCTTTTTTCTTTTTTTTTTTTGGTAAGTGTTTTACGACGCTCGCAACTGCATAAGGTCATATGAGCGCATATTAAACCACATATTAAACACTTTCAGTTGGTAGGAAATTTTGAATTTTGCCCGGGTGGCGGCCGAAGCCTACTCTTATCGATTTTAGACTACCAGGGGGTCTTTAACGTGCGCAACCTGCACACAGGACCTCTGAGATTTTTCGCCCGAGTCCGAGAATGCTAGGTGTAGATCTTTCCTACCTAAAGGCTGAAGGGTGTGGCTGAAAGATAGCGGTAAGAAGGAGCCAAGGAGCAGCAGTAGAAAGGCTGCAGAAAGAGTCAGTAGCCAGGAGAAGGGGGCAAAGGGGGTGAGGGGTGGGGGCAGAAAGTGGAGACGAAAGCAGACGACAGAACATTGCTAGAGAGCAGGAAGGGAGGTGAAAGGATACAATTTTAGAGAAGAAAATGTTTCCGTCGCTACCCATATTCGAACCGTGGACCTCTGAATGAGAGGCGAACACCTAAACCTCTAGGCCACGAGAGCCGCCTGGTTTTCTTCACCAAAAAGTTGCTTTCAAGCTAAACATTTCACAAACATTTTTACACGCACAAAACATAGTAATGTATTCCGATAAAAAAAAGTAAAACCCAGCGAACACTCAAACGCAACGTTTTAGGTACAATAACTCGAAAAGCGATCTGCATGGTCTTGGTGTCGACATTGTTTATTACTTTTATAGCTCTGTCCAATCAGGCGCTCCTTCCGTCTGGGAGAATGAAATGTCATTGGTTTTTCCCTTAAAAGCCCTGACGCTTAAGTTCCCACAGCCTGAATCTCATTGAGTCTTGACCTTGCAAGGCTGAAGGTCGAGGCAAAGCAACTGACTGATCTATTAGGCTCGGGGGCTGAAGCTGCGCTGTTTCACGTGACTAGACATAGCGCACTTGGCTGTTGACGCCAAATTTGGACACCCTCGCTGCTTCAGGCCAAATTGTTGACTAGGCACGCCCTCCCCCCCCCCCCCCCCCCCCTCCCTTGCTACCCGCCACCCCTTTTCCATCTCGGCTGTTTTCTTTGCTCAAGCCGTGTTTCTGTGATGATGTCATTGGTATTAGGCTGGATTTTGTGTGTTCACTTGGAGCATGTTAACTGTTCGTGATCTGTGATCTCTTACGTTCTGTGTTCACTTGTGTCCTGTGCGTGGAGATCAGATAAACAATGAAGCAAGCTCTGTTGTATTGCATCGATGAGTTGAGGTAGGTTTAAATTAGAATCTAATGTTTGTTCTTCAATGCAGCAATGTATTGTGTAGAATGCTTATTGGAAATCCATTATTGATCTTTATTCCGTGGTGCTAAGCGCACTATCAAGAGACTGGGACCTCATAAAAAATATATACGTGTTCCTCTGTCTTTTCAGTTATTGTGCATCCTTTATTATCTGAGGGATTTTAATGTTTGGTCACGGCAAGCCCACGCTCTTTATTTTATTTTGCTTTTTTTTTTGTAAGCGTTACGGCGCTTTCAACTGCATAAGGTCATATGAACGCGCGGGGCACATGCAAGATTTTCAGTTTTTAGGAAATTTGAATTTTGCTCGGGTGGCGGCCGAAGCCCACTCTTATCGATTTCGGACCACCAAGTGGTCTTTAACGTATGCAGATTGCACACGGGACCTCCGACATTTTTCACCCTTATCCGAGAAGGCTAGGTGCAGATTTAACCTACAATAAGAACAGGGGTGTAGGTAAAAGACAGTAGTAAGACGGAGCAAAGGAGTAGCAGAAGAGAGGCTACAGAAAAAGTCAAGAGCCAAGAGGAGGGGGCAGAAGAGCTGAGGGGTGGGGGGAGAAAGTAAAGACGAAAGCAGACGACAGAACATTGTTAGAGAGCAGGAAGGGATGTCAGTGGGAAACATTTTAGAGAAGAAAAGTTTCCTTCGCTATCTGGATTCGAACCGGGACCAATTGAATGAGAGGCGAACACCTTAATCTCTAGACCACGAGAGCCTCTCCCCCCCCCCCCCCCCCCCCCCCCCTTTCCCCACTCTTTACAACCCACCTGACGCTACTGGTCATCGGTGTTAGATTTGAATACACGCCCGCCCATGGGTTGGGTCTGAAGTAAATGTTAAGCTTAACGAGTTTCGGCGTCATTAAAAATTGGCTTTGTGCGCCCAAACTGACCCAATCCTGCATTGTGGACACTGTATAAAAGACATCTCTGTGGCCGCCAGCTGTAAATAAAATTATGTACTCTTGAGTTTCCCATTCTACAACACGCTTATCCTTCACCAGCCTTTTGATGGGAAAAAAGCGCGCTCAACAATAAATGAGCATGTTATAGCCTGAGAGTCAGGTTGGACGCGAGAAAAATGTAACCAAAGGAGTGCTGTAGCGAGAAGAGAGAGCAAAAAGTGAGGCCTTGACCACAATCGTGATATTGTGGAATTCTACCTTACAGGTGAGGTTGAGGATAGGTGAGAGAAATAGCCTTGAACCAGAATAAGAACGAAAAAGTAGATATTTAGACAAACCAGTTAACAGGCTGCAGAGATTGTCAAATAAAGTTGTAGTGGATTAAACTCTGGAAACGTGGAAAAAAGGACAGTATAATAGATCATAACTTGTTTTGCGCTTATTTTATTTTTGCATTGCAGCCCCCCCCCCCCCCCCCCCCCCCCCCTCAGACTCGTAATGTAAGTGTTTCAAGAGTCTGCTCAGTAATGATAACCAGCCTCTTGCAAACAAAATGTACAAACGCTTTACCACTGTCTGAACCAAGAATAGTTTCGACACCACGGCAAACAGCTTTGATCATGCATTGCATCACAAGTAAGAAGAAAGAATAATTGATTTAGTGAATTAAACCGAATTGGGTCCAAACCAAAAAAAATAAGTGTTTGTTTCGGGTCAAAAGGAAAAGAAGAGGAGGAGCCATTTAATCAAAGAACAAGAAAGTGCTCTTGGAACTAGAATGTGTTTTGTTTTTACACTGCTCGTGTGGGTGGTTGGCGGGTGCTCTGGTGTGGTTTGCTCATTCTTTCCTATCAAACATCTATCGTCCTTATCACCCCTTCTTCTTTTTTTTTTTTTCTTTTTTTTTGTTCGTTACTCTCTTATAACACCTCTAATTTTCTTCTGGGGCTCATGTGACCTTATGCAGTTGCGAGCGTTATAAAACCCTCTACTAAAACTAAAAACATTGCCTGGTCTTTCAGTTCTTACAGTTGTATTCCTCTCCTTTTGATATTTTGATATTCTCACAAGAATGTTTTGTTTAAATCGCTTTTCAATTCCTGTCACTGCTGTCAAGGCAACTGTTACTGTATTGACATAGACGGAGATTTTGTTAATATAGATGCCTTCAATTTCGAAACAGTTATTCACTTCAGCAAAATTTAATAACTGAATGTCCATGATGACTTCAATTATGGTTTTAAAAAACAGTTACCAATGCAAGAATAACGTCCTGTAACACTGCA
Organism: Aplysia californica; assembly: GCF_000002075.1. NCBI lineage: Eukaryota > Metazoa > Mollusca > Gastropoda > Aplysiida > Aplysiidae > Aplysia > Aplysia californica. Next base: position 133,471 of record NW_004797588.1, on the reverse strand, counting down.
GTTTTTACGTATTAAAGAGTCGGAACATAAACCAGAGGAAAAGAAATATATCCCCCACTGACGTATTCATGTCAATACGGCCAGGAAATACGTGGTAACCTTTGAAAAATGGCTGTCCATACATCGATGAATTTTCCACCCGTAAAAGTCTCTGCGTACAAAGCATTTTAAGTGATAGTTTTAGGGATATGCTCTAGTCAGCCACTTTATTTATAGGAGAAAACTGCGTTATGTTCAGAAAAGTGTGCCAGAGTTGAACTTTGTGTGCAGGAAAAGGTGCTTATGACAAGCACTGGAATCGGAGCTTCGACTGGCGCAAGATCAGTTGTTGACGGGACAGTTCGGAAAACAGAATTCACTTGTGCGTATGACTTGTCTGCCATACCCTATCCAATGATAAATAGTGGATAATTTTCGTCAATAATTAATAGCTCATACCGTTCTAATTTAGTTTAGTTACAGTAGTACGACGCTCCCAGCTGCATAATGTTATATGAGCGCGCGATACACTCGTTGGTTGCATTCACAACAGTTCACAGCACGGTTTGAGTTTGGACTAAAATGTTAAGAATTCATTGTAAAATTCTCAGTTTCAAAATTACATTTTAAATAATCTTAAAATAACGGTATTTACGATTTATTGTAAAGGCCGATGGCCTTTATAGCATCAAGAATTCTGTTGGGATCAACGACGGGGAACAGATCTTGTAATTTTGCACACTATTTCCTTCGGGTCTCTCCGAAGTCCGGACATTCTGTGTGTCTATTGGTGAAATCTGTGTTGCCACACTGAACGGTTTCTCATCTCCCTGCAGCAGTTATTCATGTGTCAGGGAGGTGTGTCCGATACGCAATTGAGTAAAAATGACTTCGTCTCTTCTCGAGAGACCCAAAGGTTTTCGTGGACCCAGTTTGGATATGGTGTTATAGAGTGGTAAAACTACCAGACTCGTAATCATAAGGTTCCTTGGTTTTGTACTGGGTTTAGCATCTTTAGGACGTGGGGTTGCACCGATCCATAGACTTGATAGCCGCAGTCAAGCCTTGATCGGACAGTGGAACAGTAAAGGTGGATATGGTGTTTTGAGTCCCCGCCCCTCTCCGGATGAGACAGAATTTTTAAAGCGTTTAAGGATTTTTATTTATTTTCGGTGCCTCACACGGAGGTCTTTTATGTGCGGAATGATTGTGGGTTTTTTTTGTCAAACACTATTCCGAGAAAATGAGCCTGGAATCTTCCCCCGTATAGTGTCAAATCCGGCTGCAGCACATATCTGCCTGATCGGCAGTCAGACCTTTTTAGAGAGAGAAAAAAACACGTTGGAATCAGTTCAAGATTTTTTCCCAATTTTTTTACCGGGATATTCGTTTCTTACTTTGCTTCACCAGCGAGGTGAGAACCCGGGGTTAGCGTGTAAGGTATTGCCTACAAAACGAAGCTGCGCTGGCTGGTAAGTATGCATGCTGAGTGACTTTGTGTGTTCAATGTGGGTGCCGCTTTCAATTTGAGCATCGCTCCAGATATCATACATCCTAAAGGAGAGAACGGCAGAATGATCTGTATGTATCTTGGAGCTAAGTATCAAAATTCTGTTTCCGATACCGAGGTAAAAATATTGTAAACTGTTTGCTTGTGTTGCCAGGTCTTAGCAATAAAAATGTGCACTTTTGCTGACAACATTTTTGTGAAATCAGACAATGAAATATGAATATGCTGAAGTTCTTTTGGAATCTAGTTCAATCCCATCACGGAAATTGCAAAGAAATACATTTGAAACCTTATACTCTGTTTGAATGCCTAAAGAAAAGAATTGAGGTTAGCAGGTCCCGGGTGACTGCTCCTTTTTAATTCACACCGGTTGACCGCTTGCGCCGTTTCAATATCCAGGGCACAGAAAGTTGATCTCCAGACCACCTAATGACAATTTGATAATAATTTACGTTGGTTTTTTTCACTGTCAGTTGGGAACTTCTGCATTTTATTTATTCATTATTTTTCCAACGAGGGTAAGTAGATGCAAATACCTCGTCAAAATGAAGTTGTTGGGACAGGCTTTATGGTGTTCCAGCTGTGCTAGATAACATTTCTACTTTCATTGACTTGATGGCGCATACAATTAACAGCAGCTCGTTGGGACTGAAAAGTTTTGTTGGGAAGAAAGATTTGGAAGTACTTCGTCTCACGTGTTTTGTTTTCTTTTGTTTTTCATTTTGGCTTTTTGTTTTGTTTTGCGAAGCTTTGCGAAGTTTTTTCCCGTACTTTCTTTTCTTTTTTTAAAGCCAAAAGCTAAAAACAAAACTCCGTGAACACTTTGTTTATGCATGCGGACGCTGACTTGTCTAGGCTTTTACTCCTGGCTAGTCAGCAGCAAAGAGGTCAAACAGCGGTTTTGACAGACAGGTAGGATCAACCTTTCAAATATAGAAAGACAGACAGGTTGAACAGACAGATGGTATTAGTAACGATTGTAAAGAACCAGGTTTTTAACTATGGGCAGATAATATTAATACTTTTACTGTGTCCACGATCTGGAGCTTTGGCCTGGTTAAAACATATTACGTCCTTCCCATTTAACCATTTTCTCACGTCAGTTAATCGATTCTGGCGACCATTTGTTCCTTCTGAGTGTAATCAGGAGGAAAAAAAATAGAACACTATTTAAATATGTCGAAATACAAGTAATTAAATTTCCTATCACTTGGCTTGAAAAAGAAAAAAAAAAGTAAAAATAGTGATAATTTGTGTGAGTTTGAGTATGCAAAAACCTTTTAATGGAATGGATTAAGAATTTGTAGAGTTGCAAAATGTGGCTCACGGTAGGGAATGAGTTAAAGGCATACACACTTGATTTATTTTGGATAGGGCGTGACAAGTGAAATTTCATTGTGTAATGTTAATGGGGAGGGCTAGGGTTTTCCTTGAAGGGTATTAGATGATGAATGAATGAATGCGAAATATGACAACACAAACATGACTCATCATAAACCGGTGGCAAAATACGCCTTTAGAATGTGCTTTCGCACTAGGTTTTTTTTTCAGAGGCTGTCCGAAAAATAAGGTAAAACCTCTGAATAAACACATTTATATTTAACGTAGTGCCACCATTCAGCGACTTCTAAAAAAAAAAGTTCCAATGAAGTATTGATGTGTTTTTACTTCATTGGAACTTGCGGATAAAGAAAAGAGTCATTGCTTTGTGAGTACAGGTATTACCATTTCATCTTTTTTTTATTTTGGACAATCCAGCTCAGTTAGTATCATGCTGGACTACGGAGCGGATGGCCCTGGTTCGTATCCCAGACTGAGCGTTCTTGAACTCGAGTCGTTTCTTGCAGTTTTCAAGTCTCTCATCCAATTTAGTTCGGTCCTATCGGAGCCTCTTAAATAACCTTATAGTGTTGAGAGGGGTGTTAAACCAATACACTTACCCCTTTCTTTACTCGGAAAGACGTCGTAGATAGGTAGATAGTATGGTTAGATCTAATTGGTTTCCTAGAGTTTTTAGAAGGTGTACTGGGGCCTTTGATTTAACTGCAATAATCTCTGGAATAGGAATGCATGGGCACGTTAAAGAAAAGTAAATGCGTTGAAAGGAGAAATCCGATCGGCTTTTGTCTCTTTTTATATTTTCAGTGAGCCGGTTATAGGTTGGATTCAGGAACTAAATGCTAATGCTCACGATTAATTCTACCGACAAGCAGTGTAACTGTTCTAGGCCAAACTGTTGTTAGCAAAAGCTTTCAAGGGAGAAGAAAAACCGGTTGCATTCTTGTAAAACCATTGTATCTACAACTTATATCCTTTATTGCTTTTTATCTTTTAAAATCATAATATTTCCATTGTCAAAATTATTTCCCGAGCACGTGCAGCTGATACTACAGGTTAAGAAACTTTTTTTGTTCAACTTAATTTTGGTTTGAGTTACTAAGACAAAGAGGTCATAAATCAAATTATATTCTGTTTGCTCTATGAAAATCAAAGATTTTCCGGAATCGCTACCAAAGATATTCAAAGAATTGCTGTCGAAAAAGCTTGATATGTTCTGAAGCTCAAAATTTTTAACGACAAATGTCTCAAAACTAGATTCTGAGCAGATACAACTTCGCAATTCTAGGGTAGCGTAATACTAAAGCTGTAATTCCCTTTGATTAGTTTTTATGGTCGATATGAAATAAATGACCGCAAATACCACCTGTTAAGCCTATCTGTCTAAGATATTATAAGCCTGGATTTTGAGTATGATTGACATTTCTGTGGAACATCTCACACAACTCGGTAAGCAGGATGGAAGGGGGTGGGGGAGGCATCCCTACTCCTGGATTATCTAAATCGGGGGCCTCGAAGTCAGATTATCAGGGGACAGCTGGTAGTAAAGTGGGCCATTTGGACCGCATCAAATTATATTCCACGAAAAGAAATGTTTCAAGTTGATTTGGGGGGGGGGGGGGGGGTTATTTTTTTTTAAAGTCCAACTGATCGAATCTTCTCCATCTTGTTTTTATTACTAGCATTTCAGAACATGAATGGTTCCTCAGAACATAACATTATTATGTTTTTCTCCCTATCCCTTGCTGCCAGAGACCTGGCAGCGCTTTTTCTTACATAGCTGTTTCATGTTTGTGAGAAAACCATTTGGGCAGTACTAAGACTACACTCTGAGGTCAAATTAGGTACGCAAATTCATAATACATGTATCGTCCTGCGGACCTCAGTTACCCCGCAGGCCGCGAGTTTCAGACACCTGATCTAAATCTTGTTAGTCCGCGTGTCCACTGGAGGGGAAACGACACATTTTTTTTGTTCAGGCGGAGGCAAATCGATCTGTTTGCTTCCGTTGTTTGTGTTCACTGGTTCGGAAACGGCACGACTAGCCTGTTGACCTACTGGTCTATTTATTTCCCGGATGTCATTTTTTGAATTGGCCGCTTTAAATAAATCGAGATCCAAGTGTAATTTAATAGATTATTAACAAAATTGTACTTACTGGGAAAAGTTACATGTATTATATATATATATATATATATATATATATATATATATATATATATATATATATATATATGTATACTCTCAAAGGAAATCACACACATACAGACACACACACTCACCCGCACACACACACTTACGCACACACACATACACCCACATTCGTATTCTCTCTCTCTCTCTCTCTCTCTCTCTCTCTCTCTCTCTCTCTCTCTCTCTCTCTCTCTCTCTCTCTCACACACACACACACACACACACACACACACACACACACACACACTCACACACATGCACACACACACATACACACACACACTCCCACACACATAAACGCACACACATTGTATATACATGTACATACAATTATACACGGACGCACACAGATGACGGTATTTTCTTGTTCTTGTTTTTTGTTTTTTTCTTTTTTTGCTATTTTATTTTACTTTATTTCATGTATTTATTATTTTTATCTATATATGTATTTATTTATTGTTTTCTTTCTCTTTTCACTTATCTATTTATTTGCCAATTTATTTGATTATTGATGTATTTTAAGGTTAAAAAATTTTAACATATTTTTTTTAAAGGGGGAGGGGTGTTTTGGAGGTGAGGGGTTCACTTACAACAGATATATGATATTCTGAGCCAGCAATGATAAACTTTGTTGCTTTCACGATAATGATGTTGTAATTCTCAGCGAAAGAGAGGAGCAAACTATTGATAATATCGGTAGTTTTCCGAATAATTTTCCAAACATTCTTGATGCTGTTTAGATATCGTTCCCACCATAACATGAAATTCCGAAAGGAATTAGTGGGTGGTTGGCAGGCGCTCTAGTGCAATTTTCTCCTTCTTTCCTATTAAATATTTATCATCCTTATCTCCTTTTCTTCTTTTTTATATCTGTTGCTCTCTTTGAACGTGTAACGCTCAAATCTTTGGCACTTATAGGACCTTGTTGTGTTGCTAATGCCGTAAAACTCTTACTAAAACGAAAGTACATACAATTGTACTTTCAAATGTTGCCTTGCAGAAAGTTACAGTTATATCTATATTTTGAATGAAGTTAATAACTTTCTACGTTTACAGCCGAGGCAAAGTCAATATGCAAGTCCGTCTCTTTGTTCTAATCGCCTTATTATGCTTATTGAACTCATGTTTTGAGAATCTTTCGTGCCAAAATGTGTTCACGATGTAACAAGTTTTGCCACAAAAAGGGTTGTATGGTTTGCTGTGGCGTTGACCACATGCGTAGTATGTAAAATATGTGTGAGAAGCGGAATGTGCTGTAAACTATCCCGTTTTCATTTGACGGAGATTTTGTGTAAATTTATGAAAAAAGCTCTTAAATCTAGCCTCAATTAATTATTGTTGGAAAATAGGACTAAGTTAAGACAAGTTGAAACAAACTGTTGTGCAAAGTATGAGTGACATTGATTCACCCGTTAAAGAGATATTTGAGGATAATTTACGCCTCGAATTTTTGACTGCACTCTTGGTACATGGATCTGTATGCCTGAGTGACCTCAACAGTCTTGTCATTTATTTCTAAAGCTAGAGAGCGGCATCAGACAGACAGACAGACAGACAGACAGACAGACAGACAGACAGACAAACAAACAGACAGACAGACAGACAGACAGACAGACAGACAGACAGACAGAGAGGGAGAGGGGAAAAAGGAGAGAGAGAGAGAGA
>NW_004797588.1:109722-126686 GCF_000002075.1 Aplysia californica | reverse complement strand
TGTGGGGGGGTGTGTGAGTGTGAGTGTGTGTGTTACAAAAGTAACAAAAGTAACAATAGATAGTCTTTGCGATAATGGCCACATTTAACCAGTATTAGATCGCTACAAAAAAATTGGATAAGAAAAATTATAATATACAGACGGAGCAGACAATAGCAGAAAACACACCTTGCACTCTTGCGCCTCACAGTAGTTCAGAATGTGGACAAAATCAGAAGCGGAAACGACGACGAGCTTATAAGACACACGCGCTACCTGTGCATGGTGTGAAAGAAAAAAAGGTTGGGGTGGGGGGGGGAGGGGGGGGGGAACCAGGTAAGCTTTAGCAGAAAGTCTGTTATTTACTAGGGTAGCACTTTTAAGCTCTCTGACTTTAGTTTGGCTCATCGTCACGGTAGGCTGGGTGTTGTTTTGTCGATCTTATTCCAGTGCCTCAGGTTTGTCTCGGTTTTTTTTTTTGGTGTTTTTTTCGGGAAAGGCTAATTTTTGACACGTTTGATTTGGTATTCTTTTTGGAGCTTTTGCTTTTGTTTGTCAGATCTACTAATGCAAAGTATAATAAACATTCTGGTTTGTTACCTCGTTTCTAAAGATCTATGGCCTGTGTTGTAATGTTAAATCTCGTTCATTTTGTTTTCTTTAGCACTGCCGTAGTTGATAATTATTACCCAAGCTCTAGTATCCTCGTATCTTGTCGACAGATTCAGATATAAAATTCCAATATATTTTTTTCTCTTCGTCTTTCGGGACTTGTGAGAATACAACTATACTTCGACCTAACTCGTTTGCTTTTCTTCAGATCGCTAGAACTTAGGATGGGGCTTTGACACCCACCCCCCTCCCCCGACCGAAAAAAAAGTGTTGATGGTAATTTAATCAAATAACACAATCTATTTTTTCTCTTCTGAAAGGAAAAGCGAAGCGCAGTTTAATATTTCCTTTCAAAACTAATTTTTAGTACAGTGGCGTAATGGACCCTATTGTAGACAAAATCCAACAAATAGTAAACAACAAAAACTAAAGGAAGACTAGTTTTATCCTAAACTATTACCTATTGATATCAAAATCCATGTTCTGGGGGGGGGGGGTGTTACAATTTCATAACAATATTAACTTACACATGTTTCCATTGTTCATGCATATATGATACGAATAGGACAATCAACATAGCACTCAAAAGAGGGAAACGAGATAGTACCAAAAAAAATCAGTATTTGCCTATCATATTGTATTATTTAATACTGATGCAACCTCCATTTTATTTTATTCACGCTTTGTATCGTCATTGTAACTCAAACGTTCCTTGCTCGGGGTTCAATAAAAGTAGCAGGATTGCCTCATTTTGAGTGAAGTTTATTCATGCATAGAGAACTCGATTTTACCTTTACATCAATTGTTTGAAACTGAAAAGTAGATGTATGATCGATAAAAATATGCATCAAAATCTTTACGAGCGTGTGCTTGTTTTAGCTACGTCACTCTGAGTCGTCTTCTCTTTGTACGCCAATAGATTCAGTATTGAATTCAGAACCCATGTCAGACATTCGTGGTAAACCACTGAGTGCATGACCCGTAAAAGAAAAACGTACCGCATTATTCTATCGTTTTTCTGGAGGTAGGGGGTCTTTTTTTCTTTTTGTAGGTGCGTGTGGGGGGGGGGAGGGGGGGGTTCATTTCCCGTGCCAGGAGGGATAGAGTGTGAATGAGCACAAGGTTATAGACGGCGAAAGATCTTGCCAGTTTGTTTGTGATTGAGCGCTCGGCTGCTTGTCGTGTATGCTTCCCGGGAGACGGTTGTTTCTGACTGCTCTGGTGCCTGCTGGAGGCAATAATAATACTAGTAAGGTAATCTTGCTGTAGAACCTGAGCATACGCTATCATTATTATTATTATTATTATTATTATTATTATTATTATTATTATTATTATTATTATTATTATTATATTATTATTATTGTTGTTGTTGTTGTTGTTGTTGTTGTTGTTGTTGTTGCCTAACCATCAAAACAAAGATCAAGAATTACGAAGCATGCGTCCTCAGCACACTCCTTTATGGATCTGAAACATGGAGTTTGTAGGCCTAGAGCAGGCAAGAAAAGCACCTTGGCATGTTTTTAAATCTCAGATGCTGCCGCAAGATCTTATAGACATTTACGTGGCGCGACAAGGTTACTTACGTTGAAGTGGTGGCCTGGCAAACCTCCAGAGCATGGCAACTATCCTGTGTTGAAGAAGATTGAGATGGCTGGGCCAAGTCAAGGGAATGGACGACAACAGGATTCCGAAGCAACTTGTCTGTGGAGAACTTGCTCAGGGAAAGAGACCATGCAAGAGGAAGGCCAAAATTGAGGTACAAAGACTCCTGTGAAAACAGTTTATTATCTAAGCTTGGATTAGATGTCAACATCTGAGGACAAGAAAACATGGAGGAAAATGATAAAGGAAAGAAATAGTATGCTAAAGAGCAACCTCGGATACAACCAGGTGGCGAAGCGCCAACGACGAAAGGAAAACGGCGGAAATACAAAGCTTCGATCAACCTCATTGACATGCAAGCACTGCCACAGAATCTGCGCTTCAAACATAAGAAGAATTAGCTAATGAAAGAAGCTGCATAGAGACAACCTTGAGACCATCTGAAGCTAAATTGACCGTCCGCGTAGACGAAAAGAGCCATACACTGTTGTTGCTGTTGTTGTTGTTGTTGTTATTATTATTATTATTATTATTATTATTATTATTATTATTATTATTATTATTATTATTATTATTATTATTATTATTATTATTATTATTATCATTATTATTATTATCATTATTATTATTATTATTATTATTATTATTATTATTATTAGTATTATTATTGTTGTTGTTGCTGTTGTTGTTATTGTTGGTGTTATTATCGTTATTATCATTATCATTGTAATTGGCCGTGATTTTTTATTTCAAATTACATCACACCTGCACCTCTTTCTAATTCCCTTCTAGGTAATTATCCTTTCCTATAAAGATTGCACGGTTTGATCGGAAACATTTGTCTTTCCCCTCTACATGCTTTTCAAATTACTTAACTAACTTAGACACATAATCTTTCGTGGTCTAGATGTTAAGGTCGTAGCCTCTCATTTAATAGGTACCGGGTTCGAATCCGAATGGCGACGGACAATTTTCTTCTCCAAAATTTTCTCCTTTCACATCAACCCAGACAAAATTCAAAATTTCATACAAACTGAAAATGTTTAATAATATGTGTCCTGCGTGCTCATATAATCTTAATAAGATAATAATATATGCAGTTGTGAGCGCCGTAAAACTCTTACCAAAAAAACTTATTACACTCAAGATGTGATTTTGTACATGCTGTCCATTAAGTTAATGAAACAGGTTTTTGTGAATAACTATGGTTGATTTTTTAAAGTTGGACTCTGAAATTTTGAGACTGATTAAGATACTCTTCATAATTTGTCTATTCTGGTGACAATTTTTTTCTTCAATTTTACTATGTCATATCGAAGAACACTCAAGCAGCAGTGTGTGTAAGAATGTGAACCTTTTTCAAGATCTGACTTTTTCCCCCGACAAAGTTCACCCTATAAACAAAAGTTGTTGAAAATTGTAAAAGTGGTTTATGATTAATTCATTACAAACTCATCTACTCGTAAATGCCCCCCCCCCCCTTGCCATTCTCCTTGCTCTCAACTGTTACCCATCGTCTTAAATGTACCCATCAATTGCCAATGTGTCCACAGAAAAAGATTTTATTTTTTTAAGCAGAGAACAGCAATAATCTTTATCTTTAAGTTTTTTCTTTGCTATGATAGGACGCGTGTGAGAACAAGATTATAAACACACTTGGGCCTTTAAAAGCCGAGGTGTTCAAATACATCTATTCAAAATTTCTTTGTGGTTAATAAAAGAGCACCTCTGGAGCATTTTCTAGCTTAAGTTGTGACCGCCTGGACAGCTACTCAATACGAAAAGTCTTTATTTGCCTATCCTCGTACCAAAGCTGGCTCATGGCTCAATCGGGATAATGAATATCATAAACAAACTAAGTCAAAGTTATTCATTAATAAATGCAAGGAGAAAACCTTGCTTATTGGTGTCTGGGACAAACCAGTTTTTCTGAGCTATAAAGACAATTTTAATATTGTCAAATTATATAACTTCTTTAGCGTAAACATTTGTTATGAACTGATCCATTCTATAAACCGTTTTTCTTAAGCAATTCTTTATAAATAAATAAGCAGTACAATTTTCAAACTTGTAACCTTAAACCTAGTTTACAATCAAGAGGGTATGGCGTTACCTCATTTGGTTCTATGGCAGGCTATGGGATGGATGACCCATGTTCTAAAAATTGGGTCGTTTGGAAACGTATTAGGCTCTCCGCCTAGACGAGTTGTTTAGAAACTTCTGGACTCTCCGCTAACTTAGCTGAACCCTACCGGAGTTGGAGATTAAATTCTGGTGTTCTGACTCTCAAATAATCTTAATTTGTTAAAGGGTCTTCAAACCTAAACACTGATAAACCAAAAGTGAAACGTTTCTTCCCACAGGTAATTTAATTGTAGAGAAGGTGTCACCAGTCGAACAGATACAATGGCGACTACTTCCGCTCTGCATGTAGCTGATTATGTAGTGATGGCGGTCATGTTGCTGGTACCTCTGGGTATTGGCATCTATTTTGCAATCAAAGACAGGGGTCAGTCTTCCAGGGATGTCTATCTGCTGGGAGGTGGCACGATGTCGTGGTTCCCGGTGGCCCTCTCCATTTTTGTCACCTATCAGGCAAGTCTGGCGTTTTGTGTTTTGTCTATTGTGTGTGTGTGTGTGTTTGAGGTGGAGGGATATGTGTGTCTGTGTGTGTGTGTGTGTGTGTGTGAGAGAGAGAGAGAGAGAGAGAGAGAGAGAGAGAGAGAGAGAGAGAAAGAGAAAGAGAGAGTGTGGGGGCACTCGTGTCTAAACTTGTGTCTATGTACGTACGTGCATTTCTGTGTATCAACATTTTGATACATTATATTATATATAAAAATTATATATATATATATATATATATATATATATATATATATATATATATATATATATATATATATATATATGACCATAATATACAGTCTTCACAAAAATTTAACGACCACTTGCAAAAGTGCCCGCATAATAAAAACCAACAAATCAAATTATTCCGTCTTTGACAAACATTTAATTCGTGAATCCATAAGTGCAAAAAAAAATTTTCATAACAATCGAAACTGAAAGGAGTAATTCCCAGCGCTCAAAAGGGACCTACCCTCAAAATTGAAAATCAAAAAAGAAAGGATCTCAAAAAGTCTCAGCACTATCAAAGAAAATGACAAGTTTAAGTTCGTGAATGTCAACGGAATTGTCAGGAGCGCGTGTGCCCACCTTCAAGGCAAAGTATTCAAGGCATCGCTGTGAAAAGAAAAACACAAACATAATTATACACACGTCCATTCCTATGTTCACCACAAAAGATGACCACAGCGACGTGGGCAAAAAATCCCTCACCCTGTCCATGCGTGAAGAATGATACCCCCGAGGAACATGGATAAGGGTCTATACGTACGGATCTGCCACTGATGCTGTGTAAAGAGGAGGAGCCGGAGTGTATGTACAGTTCCCAAATGGACGACGACAAGAGGAGGCAGTCCCAACAGGGAAACATTGTACAAACTACAGGGCAGAGACGGAGGCTCTAATACATGGAGCAAACATCATCAAGAATGTGGTAGACCCCCAAAGCCAAGTAGTATTCCTAACTGACGCCATGTCAGTACTGCAGGCAATCACTGCCGGCAAACTACAAAGGCTACGAGAAGTAATTGAGGACATCCCATGTCCGAGGACCATGCTGCAGTGGATTCCATCACACTGTGGTGTCTTAGGAAATGAGCTGGCAGACAGGATGGTCAAACTAGGATCACAGAAAGAGCAACCAGACAACGGCGTTAACTACACAGAAATAAAAGCTACTATAAATACCCTATTTAAAGCACCGCAGACACCAGATAGCTACCATGAGCTGCCCCGTCAAGAACAAGTGATTATCTTCCGACTAAGAACCCAACACACAAGGCTGAGACAACATATGTACAGATGTTTTAAACTAGTACAATCACCAAAATACCAGCGTGGAGAGGCGGACCAAACAGTGGAACACATCCTTAAGCACTGCAAGACACACAGGGCCCTGAGACAGGAAACGTGGCCAACCCCACTTACACTACAAGAGAAGCTATACAGGCCAACAGATGAACTGAGCAGGACGGCCCAATTTATGACAGATACCAAGCTTCAAGTGTGATGCGATGGAGAAGAAGGAGAAGAAAGATTAATCCATAAGTGCAAAAAAAGAAATTTCATCATATTCGAAACCGAAATGAGTAATTCCCAGTGCTCAGAAGGGACCTACTCTCAAAATGCAAAATCACAAAAGAAAGGGTCTCAAAAAGTCTCCGTACTATCAAAGAAAATGACAGGTTTAAGTTCGTGAATGTCAACGGAATTGTCAGAAGCGCGTGTGCCCAAGGCATTCAAGGCATTCGCTGGTGTATGGAGTTGATCAGGCGTCCCATTCTTGTTGCAGCCATCCAAGCAGCTGCTGTCGGTTGGCGGGCAAAGGAGGGTGGTTCTCCCGAATTCTCCGACCAAGCTCAACCTACAACTACTGTTCAATAGGATTGAGGTCTGGCTGGACTGTTATGCTGGTCAAACCATGCTGGTAATCCGCGCCTGCTGTACGAAGGCGTTGACGGCCCTGGGCCTGTGCGGCGTGGCGTTGTCGTCCTGAAGGACAGAAGCAGGCCCAATCTGCTGCAGTGCCCGGACGACTAGAGGTCGAAGGGTCTCCTGCAGTTACCACTGCCCTGTCAGGATACCGTTGACATGATAAAGGGTGCTTCTGTGATTCCTGCTGATCCCCCCCCCCCAAAAAAAAAGCATAATGGAGACCAAACGGGACCACTTCTTGAACTGCATTGGCAGCAACTGTTGCTCCTATGCACGCCTCCAGATGCAGGTTCGGCCGTCACTGGGTGTCAGACAGAAGCGAGATTCATTAGTGAACAGGACCTCTGTCCACTTGGCACATGTCCACCTCTGGTGCGCAGTGCACCACATTTGACGGTGGCTTGCTGGTTCTGAGTCAGCTCAGGTTTTTTTACTTGACGACGCGCACGGAGGTTGACGTCATGAAGATGATTACGTATTGTGTGCGAACTGACTGTGGTGTAGATGGCAGCTCGCAGATGTGGCCTGATGACGCTGGCAGAGCTTGTCCGCTGCTGTATGGCTTGGATGTAGCGGTCCTCTCTCGCTGTTGTTTTCTTGTGACGACCTGTGCGACACCGTTCCTGGACTCTTCCTGTCACCGCAAACCGCTGCCTCAGCCTTATGATGGTGGAGTGTGATACCTGAAGTCTGCGTGATACTTCGCGTACGCCAACTCCATCCTGCAGTCAGGTAATCGCACGGGTCATGTCGAAGTCGTTCAACTTTTGGCGTGGTGGAATGTGGCATGGCGCGGTAATGCTGTAAAACAGAGCTGAAACGGCGGCTTTTGTAAGCAGACAAGCGAGCACAGTTCCTATAATAGCCAGAGGTGCATTCTTCCACGTGCATCTCGGTTTTTTTGCCATGCAGAAAGCCACAGGCATCGCTTACTGACGTTTGAAACTCGATCCAGTTTTGCCAAAATTGCAGATTTTCACACTCGCCAAGCATGCCGCAGGACGCACACGTGCCACCCACACAGTGGTTACCGTAATCACTATTGACCCCTTTGCCTTGCTACCGAATTTTACAAGATAAATCTGATTTTTTACAATGATTTGTTGCAAATACTACCTACCTACACACACACACACACACACACACACATATATATATATATATATATATATATATATAATTCTGCATCGCCTGACGCATTATTTCATCTATGATAAGAGTCACCCAAGATGGTCACCAAAAAATTAATGTTGAAAAATAAGACTTGGCAAAAAAGTAACGGTTAAATCATAAAATCTTAAAAAGTGTCTTCGCACGTGTATTGAGAGGTGCATTAACATTGGTGGAATGGACATTCATATCAAAGTAATTGGGAATATTATTTTCTTTGCAATTGACAATATCATTTTACAATATTTTCAAACAGACTGGAAAACAAAGCAGTCATAAGTTCCGCGTAGAGCCTGTGCTCATCAGTATTTTGTATATGAGCCATTGCTTTCGTTGTGTACTGCACGAACCCTTTTTGTGCATGGATTGTGTTGGTTAGATTTTGGACATACATTATATGTGAGTGAGGAACAGAGGCCACGAAACTGTCAAGATCTGGCTGGAATGAACAAAACACCGCTCTTGAGAATCCACGGATGGCTTCATTTAGAGGACTACAGCGTGCGTATGCTGGAACGTCGCGTCTTCCCATTATTTTTGCCGTGGTGTCATTCGAAAAGACGTCTTTATGCATGTCAAAGCACCTTCTCACAGGGCGTACGTCGCTAAAAAAAATTTGAAAGAACAAATCATAGCAACTGTGTAAATAGCCCTGATTGGAATCCCACAGTTATGTGGAGCCCCATGAAACAGCAGCTGAAGAAACCCGATTGTGTTTCCAATTCAGACGCTTTTTTTTTTCTTTTTGCAATTCCCTGAAAATGGTGAAATTATATTGGCTGAAGGCCCCTACCAACACTATTATGTTGTTTAAGGGGCGGGACCTCCTAGTTTAACGTCCGTCTCTGAAAGGACTGTGCAATTCCTTGTGGCATTTGGGATGAAATGACAGACAAAACAGCGCATGTCCAAATGGTTCGTTCTCAACACGAAAGAAATACCCCCAAAG
This sequence comes from Aplysia californica, assembly GCF_000002075.1. Taxonomy (NCBI): domain Eukaryota; kingdom Metazoa; phylum Mollusca; class Gastropoda; order Aplysiida; family Aplysiidae; genus Aplysia; species Aplysia californica. Next base: position 117,814 of record NW_004797588.1, on the reverse strand, counting down.
CAAAATACCAATGAACACATTTAATAGTAAGTTTAGATACAGGTAATATATTATAATATTACAGGCAGGGTAAAAGTGTGCCTCCTAAATTATCTAAATTGTGTCGACAGAGGCGTAAAAGACTTATACAGTGCTTTGTAAAAGAATAATAATAATGCGAGTCTTCTGGGTGAAACGTGTCCACTGTGACAACAAAATACCCCCAACCAAAACCTAACCCCGCACACCAGGAGCATTTCCTCTTGTTCTGATGTCAAATTGCTCGGCCTGCAAAATCGTCTGTTGTGTGGATTTTGCACTTTTTAAACTTTATGTTTGTAGTTTATGTTGCATGACTTTTCACTCCCCCTATTAACTCCAAAGTCTGTGACAAATAGGCACTCTTTATATTGTGGTCTAATCTTTCTACTTCTTTCCATTTTCACGCTTTTCCTTATCCATGTCTTTGTGAAATGTGGTAATATGTGACCTACCTCGTTGTGCATTTCCCCTCCTCCTGCTCCAGATACGGAATAACGGAATATGGGATATCGAAATGGTTTATTGGGAATTAAACTTATTCTTCGTAACCCACCATCATCAAAACAGCAAGAACAATAACTACTTTTAAAAAGACGATATACAGTGAAACCTCGTTATAGCGTGCTCCCTTTGGACCCAAGATTTTGAACATCACCGCCGAGGTACTTCTTAGCCACAAAGAGTAAAAAAAAAACCAAAAAAAAACGAAATGGGAGTTGGGGTTTCTGAAAGTAAACATTATAACCGATAGTACGTTTTGAGCCGAGTAGGTTATACCGAGGTTTACGTCAGTGTACTTACAACGTAATCTCACCTATTATCATTTCATCCCCCCCCCCCCCCCCCCCCCATCCCCGACTCTCCCCAGTCGGCGGTGGCTCTGATGGGTGTGCCGAGCGAGATCTTCTACTCCGGCGCAATGTTCTTCGTCATCTACATCGGCATCAGTCTGAGTTATGTGCTGGGCTACTTCACAATCGTTCCTCTCCTGGGACCGCTCCGGCTGACCAGCATCAACGAGTACCTGGAGCGTCGCTACCAGTCCAGAGCTGTCCGCACAATGGCGGCCTTGTTGGGCATGCTGATGACGACATGCTACATGGCTGTGTCGCACCTCTCCCCGGCCCTGGCGCTACAAGTTGGTACTCCTCGCTACCTTAGAGTTGCAAACTTTTACCTGACATTTTTGGCTGTTTTGAGTTTCTAAAACCCTAAGGTCAGAAACCAAATGTTCTGTCTGCTCTATCAAAGGTGTATGATTATTCGAAGTCTTGTTCAACATATCAATTTTTAAAAACTGCGTTCGAAAAAGCTTGACAAGTTGTGAGACTCAAAACATTTTACGTCAAATTTCTTAAAACTAGGTACTGAGCAGATAGAACTTTGTAATTCTAAGGAGGCGACCTGAAAGCATAAGATCTTGTCGGTTTGATAGCGTTTTCGCGCTTAATCGGCTTGCACAATATGCTTCCCAGGAAAGCGAGAATGTTTATGAGTATTCTAGGGTCTGCTGGGGTAATAACATAGATTGTAAAGCGCATAAATATTGCTGTCGAGCGGGGATATGCTCCATACAAATGTCATCTATTATTATTATTATTATTATTATTATTATTATTATTATTATTATTATTATTATTATTATTATCATTAAGCTTATAATTACGCTCGACCGTAAAATGCTCAACTTTTTCGATCTACCTGTAGTGGATAGGAATTTGTTAAACGCAACTTTCCACAGCGTAAGGCTATTTTAATCTAGATATGTATTATTATGTTCGCCATCCCAAGAACAACCCGAGAGGAGTCATAAAGTAATGCAAGTTCTTCGCTATTTTGCACAATTTTACATCACATTTTATGAAATTCAGCTCACAAGCAATTGCCCATGTACTTTGGAGGTCAAACTGTTGAAATTCATTTTTCTTTGATTTTTGAGTGAATGACGTCGCATCAAAATGGCTACCCCCTTGGAGGCCTATAAGAAGCAAAGAGCTGGGATTAAATTTCTAGTTTTAGAGAGAAAATCTGCCAGTTACATCCAAAAGAAACTTCAAAGTTTTTACGAGGACCAATTAGTCAGTATTATAAAGTTCGCTATGACGCCGCTACTATAATAATATAACCTATTTTCCTAAAAAATATACAACAAACTGAATAGAAATCAACGCAGCTTACAAAGAACATATAAACATGCAGAATGATTCTAGATAAAGAAGGATTTGCTGTAATTTGGTTGATCTTCGTTATGACTGTAAACTATCGAGCTATGCTGTGTGCCAGCTGAAATAACGCGCCGAACACGACGAGTTAGGCCTAATTCTCTTTCGTAATTTTTTTGCTTTTTTTTTTACCTGTGTGTAGGCAGCGGTCGGCATGCCATTATGGATGTCAGTGGCAATCGTAGGTCTAGTGGGCACGGCTTACACAGCGATGGGGGGCATAAAGAGTGTCGTGTGGACAGACGCCTTCCAGACTGTGGTCATCTTCATCGGGATACTCATGATTATCATCAAAGGTAAGCTGTCTATATTTACACTGTCAATATCAACTACGCCTTCCCTTGTGGATTTTTATCCTAGACTTTCTATTGGTTGAAATGTCTGAAGGCGTCTCTTATGATAGTCTCAAGTTACGTTGAGTGTAGACGTCTTTTGAATGGGTAGTCATTCAGACGCCTTCTATTTGGCAGTATCTTGTAAAAACAATAATGATTTCAAATAAGGGATTTGGAGGATAGAACGAAGATGCGATAAATGAAAAGAGAAACAACCATAACAAGTATTTTAACACATTTTGTAAGGTTTAACTTTAACATTATGTGGTGTACATGGAAAGAGGAGGGGAAAAGAAGCACAACTGACAAACGTCCAACTTGTCTTCATAAAAAAACTGCATGTTCCAAAGTCAAATATATGATGTAAGACTTGTCTATTTGAATGATGTGACGTCTTCTGTACACATCTCTACCATGCGGGTGGTTGGAGGGCGTCACTGCTAGGTCCTACTTCTTTACATTCCCTCTGTTGTTTCTGTCAGTCTGTCTTACTTTATCCCTGCACGAAATGACCATTATTGTGTGGACGTGTCTCTCTTAACTGAAACAAAACAAACAACAACAAAAAAACGTCTCTTCCAGGATCAATAGCCATCGGTGGGTTTACTACAGCGATCTCCGTGGCTCGTTCCCAAGGGAGGTTGTCTATGGAGGAATGGAGCCTGGACCCACGTACAAAATACACCTGGTGGGGAATGACCATAGGCGGCACCTTCACCTGGTAAGTGCTACCTGTTTCTGGACACATGATTGTGTGTCATACTGAACTAGCCGAATGTAAATGTATGCCCTCGTGCTAGTTCGAGGAAGAACCAAACATAGCTTCAGCGTGGTTCTCAATTTTCTAGTTTCTATTTTGACGAGTACAACGTTCCAGTAGATATACGGAGATACTTGATAACCCCCCCCCCCCCCCCCCTCCGCTTCCCCCTCTTACACACACACATACACACACACACACACACACACACACACAGAGAGAGAGAGAGAGAGAGAGAGAGAGAGAGAGAGAGAGAGAGAGAGAGGAATCGAGCTCATGTATTCTGCATGCAACGGTCACCTCACAAACGCCGCCAATGAATGCACGGACATAGACACACAAACACAAAGACAGACATACACATACACATACAAACACACACATACACACGCATACACACACATATACACACACACACACACACACACACACTCGCACACACACACACACACACACACACACACACACACACACACACACACACACACACACTCACCTATATGAAGTCAGTCACTCCTTCCATAACATGATCACACTCAGTTATTCTACCCCCCCCCCCCTTGACCCCTTCCACCCTCCCCTAATCCCGATGCAGGCTGGTCAATGTCTACACACAGGCAACAGTTCAAAGAATCTCAGCCATGAAAAACATGCGTGACGTCAAACGTTCCTTCCTGCTCAACATCCCGCTCTACCTCATATGTGCGATTTTCCGGTGCTCTTTGTGGGCGTGGTCATTTTCCCTTCTCTTTTGCCTATTTCCACACTTTTCAGTGTGAGCCTTTTGCGGTAAGACTTTAGCTACTTACTTCTTGTTGCTTTATACCGTGTGTGTGTGTGTGTGTGCGTAAGTGTGTGCGGGTAAGTAGGTGTGCTTGCGTGCGTGTGTGGGAGCAACTGCGTGTGTGTGTGTGTGTGTGTGTGTGTGTGTGTGTGTGTGTGTGTGTGTGTGTGTGTGTGGTGTGGGGGGGGGTGTACTTTTGAACATTTCCATACTTTGGTGCAAGCCTTTTGCGGTGAAACTTTAGTGACCTATTTCTTGTTGCTGTATGTTTCGGGTGGGGGGGGGGAGAGATTATCACTTTCTTGGATTCTTGGACTGGCACGTCCTATCCGTGAGAAGGTATCGTTTATTCTGTTTTGGTAAATGCAATAGACAATGATTTAAGATTGTGATAATGGTCACTTGTTTAGCTGATATCTCGATCGACAGTTAGCTCTATGCGCTTTACATTCTATTTCAACCCCAGCGGATTCTAGAACATTTGGAAGCATTCTCGGCTCCCGGGAATTTTACCGTGGAAGTGCTCAAACACTAACAAACTGGCTTTCGGTGTGTATTATCGGGTACCCATTTCCACCTGGCTGAATTGAGGAATGAATTCAGTTCATCAGTAAGATGACAAAGACGTTACACGACAGCGGACCCACGAACGAGGCGTAGAACGGAAAGACAGAAAACAAATTTAAGAAAGAATTCTGTAGAGCTAAAATCATTGGAATTTATCCTTAGTTTAAAGTCTAGAAGACACTGCCTGTCGAATTCATTTGTTTCAGTCGTGGCCAATCGGATTTTCCTTCGTGGGTGGGGCAAAAGTTGTCATTTTAACGCAGAATTCGATTGTGACCTTCAAAATAAAAAGCGTTTGTTTTTCTAGGTCGCTAGACGAATTCAATTGAATTGTACCAAAATGGTGTCCTATCTGGTTGGTTCCGACTAAATTCGGTTGAATCCGATTTGCAGTGTGCACTCAGTATGTCCAGCGGTTAACAGCGCTTGTGTGTGTGTGTGTGTGTGTGTGTGTGTGTGTGTGTGTGTGTGTGTGTGTGTGTGTGTGTGTGTGTGTGTGAGTGTGTGTGGTGAAAAAATTTTTCTACCCCAGAGCGGAGAGATCTCCAGCCGGAACCAGATCATGCCCTACTTTATCCGACACGCCTTCGCAGACACGCCAGGGGTGATGGGTTTCTACGTGGCCACTTTATTTAGTGCATCGCTCAGCACCGTGTCGTCAGGTGAGATTTTTTTTTTTTGGTAAGTGTTCTACGGCGCTCGCAACTGCATAAGGTCATATGAGCGTGTGGGACACATCAAACATTTTCAGTTGATATGAAATTTTGAATTTTGCCCGAAAGGCGGCCGAAGCCTAGTCTTATCGAGTTTGAACCACCAAGGGATCTTTAACGTGCGTAGTTTGCACAAGAGACCTCCGAGATTTTTAGCCCTCGTCCCAGAAGGCTAGGTGTAGGTCTTTCCTACCGGAAGATCAGGGATGTGGCTGAAAGACAGCAGTAGGAAAGAGTCAAAGAGTAGCAGTAGAAAGGCTACAGAAAGAGCCAGGACCCCAGAGGAAAGGGCAAAGGATTTGAGGGGGTGGGGGCTGAAAGTAGAGACGAAAGCAGACGACAGAACATTGCTAGAGAGCAGGAAAAGAGGTAAAAGAAGACAATTTTAGAGAAGAAAATCTTTCCTTCGCTACCCGGATTCGAACCCGGGACCTTTGAATGAGAGGTGAACACCTTAACCTCTAAACCACGAGAGCCCCCGCCCCCCTTCATGGTTGAGACTACCAACATTGTGTTTGGGTGTAACCGTGTCGCGACGTAGTGGAATTAGGCGCTCGTTAATTTTTGGAATATGTCTTTATAGATAACATCCTAAAGCTTGCTCATTTTGGCTTCTTATAAATGAAAAAATACTCATCTGTCTCTTATGGGCGTCGAGATACATGCAATTGAAAGGGATGAGGGTCGTTGGTTTCAGAGGTAGAATTAAGACCAAAAATAAAACGTCGCCATAATTTGGTGACTTCTAAAGCTGGAGTGTCCTTGAAATCTGCACATGTACATAAAGTGTGTGCCTTTTATCAACGTGTTTCACTAAAATCCATGAATGAATATATGTGTTCTTAAGTGGCAGAAAAAGGTGTGGAGCCCAAGACTAAAAAAAAAAGAAAAAATAGGCAGGAAAATGTTGGATTCTTCAATTTCATTATTTAGACAAGCGGCTAATTTCACCACGATGACACGCTGTTAGTTTATTTATTGTCTCTTCTGAACTAATGAGAAGCTGGCTTCTGCAATATCAGCGTACTTTTGTCAAACGGCCCATGTCTTTAGGACACTCTCAACTTAATCTGCCAGTCAAAGTCTTCTCCGGCCTCCCAGTGCAATTCTTAGCGTTCTGTAACTAAGTGTGTGTGCTTCATGACATCTGTCTGACCAAATTAATTTTAGTGCATGTCTAGATCTGTATGTCGAACCATGTTCAGAATTCAATTTTTTGTTCGAAACAAATATACGAAAAGTTAACATAACTATAATAAATACATTTTAAAGAAAAGAAAATACACAAGAAAGAAAGAAAGAGAGAAAGAAGGAAGGAAAAAAAAGAAAGAAAATTAAAGAAAGAAAGAAAGAATGAAAGTAAGAAAGAGGGGAAGAATAAATGAAAGAAAGAATGACAGAAAGAAAGAAAGAAAGAAAGAAAGAAAGAAAGAAAAAAAGAAAGAAAAAAAGAAAGAAAGAAAGAAAAAGGAAGAGAGATAGAATGAATGAAAGAAAGAAATAATGAATGAAAGAAAGAAAGAAAAAGAGACAGATAGAAAGAAAGAAAGAAAGTAGGAAAAAAGAAAGAAAGAAGTATTAGGTACAGACTGTGTACTCCACCAATGTTATAACTTCTTTCTCCCCAGGAATTAACTCCCTTGCTGCCAACACGGTGGAGGACATCCTGAGCGGACCCCTGAGCTCCGTCAAAGAGCACCGAGTGACACAAATCACGAAGCTCATCGTCTGTGTCTACGGCGCCATCACTGTAGGGCTCGCCTACGTAGCCAACAACATGAAGGGGTCCGTGTCACAGATGGCGCTGTCAGTGATGGGCGCCACTGGCGGGCCAATCCTCGGGGTCTTTCTGGTGGGTGCATCGGTACCCTGGATCAACAAGTACGGTGTTCTGGGAGGCGGCTGTCTCTCTATAGCTTTCAGTGTGTGGATTGCGTTGGGTAACCAGGTATACAGCAAGAAGAGTAACAATTTGCCTTTCGCGTACACGGGACAGTGTGAGGCCAACATCACTTGTCCACTTGGAAGTGATGGCGTGACGTGCGATACAAGCACACTTCTTTTCACGAACGACACGTCTTTTCACGGAAACTACTCAGTGGAAGTGCCAACTTACACAACTACGTCCCCTTATTTGACTACGAATGGAACAATTCTCGACTCTGGTGACTTCGGCTTTTTCCTGTATGATATTTCCTACGTATGGTATGCTCTGATTGGCGCTGTTGTGAGTTCGGTCGGTGCGATGGCGATAAGCTTTGTCTCTCGCAAACTTGTGGAGAAAAAAACAGATCCAGCTCTGATGTTTCCCTTCAGTAGGAAGTTGTGGTCAATGAACGTCTCCAAGCCCACCGAGGAGGAAACGGAGAAAAGCCTCGCCACCAAAGACACTGTGATTTGAGGCTTGGGATATGTAGGGAAAGGATACAGAACTAAGTGAAAAGAAGTATAATTTTGGAAAATATATATTTACTGCATGATACCTATAATGAGGCGCTCTTGGTGTGGAGTCTTTAGGGCTGACAAACGTGAGAACAGAAATTGATTTGCTCAGAAACACGTTCTCACTCTTACGGAACAATAAACATACAAACTTCAAAGCGTAAAACTCTCTTCTCTCTCTCTCTCTCTCTCTCTCTCTCTCTCTCTCTCTCTCTCTCTCTCTCTCTCTCTCTCTCTCTCTCTCCCCT
>NW_004797588.1:103798-109527 GCF_000002075.1 Aplysia californica | reverse complement strand
CTCACACACACACACGCACACACACACACACACACACACACACACATGCACACTCTCTCACACCCACCCACACATGCACACTCTCTACACACACACACACTCACACACACACACACACACACACACACACACACACACACACACACACACACACACACACTCACATTGACCTTGATTCCCTGCCCTGGTGTGCTTTAACAGTGCCCCTATATTTAAACTGTACTTTTTATTCGCATGACTGGATACCTGTGTGGGGCAATGGTTCAGTATTACAATAACATTATGGTTCTCCTCCGTAAAAAACGCTCAGACCTGCACTTACGACCAGATGGCGCCTCTGTTCTTGTCTTGGAGCTTTCTTCCATTGCTTGAGAAGTAAAAACTCCCATTTTTTAGTTTTAAAACCAATGTTATTCATGTTAGCCTATACATGTATTCTGCACTTCGTTCAGCTGTTCACTTAACTAAATTTTTATCAACTATGGCTTTATGGCCTCTCAATCCCAATGACCCGTCGAAATCGAGCTTATGTGGCTTTCATGACTTTGTGGTCTAGCTGTTAGTTTGTTGAGCTTTTAATCAAAAGGCCACAGGTTCAAACCCCGCTAGAGTCGGGCGTTGGGTCCTTGGGAAAAGCACTTTGCACTTTTTCTCCCATTAACCAAGTGTGATAAAACAGAGAATTGCATAGGCTAAGGCTAGTTTCAATCAAAATATGAACCCGATCCTCAAAAATAGAAACATCTCAATGACTACTGAAATGAAAGTTCTGAAATGATATGTAGTATGGTCAACCCTTCTATATGGCTGTGAATGCTGGACAATAACTAAAGACAGTGAAAATAAAATAAAAGCAACAGTAATGTGGTTTCTTGGGAGACTGTTAAGAATATCGTAGAAGGAAAAGAAATCAAATGAGGTAGTGCTTGATGAAGCCTGCATGGGACGCTCACTGTTAAGAACAATCAGGGAATGACAAATGCAGTTTTTTGGGACACCTGAAGAGACATAAGGGTCTTGAACATCTAGCTCTCGCTGGCAAAATTAAAGGCAAATGTGGCAGGGGTAGGCCCAGAGCAACCTACTTAGGCAACATAAACAAGTGGGTTAGGGGGAAAGATGAGGGAAACGTAGCTTTTTTAAGAGCATCCGAGCAAAGGAATGAATGGAGAACTATGATCGCCGATATCTGTCACAGATCTGGCACTGGAAGATGATGATGACCCAAGTGTGAATGGGTAGCCACCTATATCTTGTCAATTTGTTGGTGATTGAGTGCTGAATCGAATCGGCTGCTTGCACTGCGTGCTTCCGGGAATCAGAGAATATATCTCTGAGAGTAATTATTAGCTTAGTTGTAAAGCTCATAGAAGATGCTGTAAACTATGGCTATGCACTATACAAATGCAATGATGACATCATGATTAGTAGTAGTAGTAGTAGTACTAGTAGTAGTAGTTAGTAGTAGTAGTAGTAGTAGTAGTAGTAGTAGTAGTAGTTGTTGTTGTTGTTGTTGTTGTTGTTTGTGTTGTTGTTGTTGTTGTTGTTGTTGTTGTTGTTGCTGCTGCTGCTGCTGTTGTTGTTTTTGTTGTAGTAGATTAGCACAGGTACTAGTAGTAAAAATAGTGGTATTATTGAGTAGATATACAGTGTATATATATCATGATATATACTATAATATAAAACATGCACAATATGTTACAACATTATGCAATACAATACAATATGATGCAATGCAATGAAATTTAATATAATGTTTAATGTAATATAATATAATATTTTTATAGAATTTTTTGGTAAGAGTTTTACGGCGCTTGCAACTGCATACGGTCATATGACTATGAGCGCGCGGGACACAAAACATTTTCAGTTGGTAGGAAATTTTGAATTTTGCCCAGGTGGCTGTCGAGCCTACTCTTATTGATTTTTGGACCACCAAGGGATCTTTAATGTGCGCAACTTGCACACGGGACTCCGAGATTTTTCGCCTTTGTCCGCGAGAAAGCTAAGTGTAGATCTTACCTACCATAAGATAAGGGGTGTGTCTGAAAGACAGCAGTAAGAAGGAGCCAAGGAGTAGCAATAAAAAGACAGCAGAAAGAGTCAGGAGCCTAGAGGACGGAGTAAAGGAGGTGAGGGGGTGGGGACAGAAAGTAGAGACGAGAGCAGACGACAGAACATTGCAAGAGAGCAGGAAAGGAGGTGAAAGGAGACAATTAATCTTAGATAAGAAAATTTTTCCGTCTCTACTCGGATTCGAACCCGGACATTTGAATGAGAGGTGAACTATTTAACCTCAAGGCCACGAGAGCCCCCTTAATATAATATACTATACTATACTATACTATACTATACTATACTATACTATACTATACTATACTATACTCGACTATACTCGACTAGACTAGACTAGACTAGACTAGACTAGACTAGACTAGACTAGACTAGACTAGACTAGACTATACTATACTATACTATACTATACTATACTATACTATACTATACTATACTATACTATACTATACTATACTATACTTTACTATACTTTACTATACTATACTGTAACGTAATATAATATAATATAATATAATATAATATAATATAATATAATATAATATAATATAATATAATATAATATAATATAATATAATATAATATAATATAGTATCAATTAATAACAGAGTCCAATGTAATTCACTATAATAAATATATAATATGATATGGTGTGGTATGATAGAATAGAATAGAATAGAATAGAATAGAACAGATATTATATTATCCCACTATCTGCACCTCACTTTCTTTTTTTTTAAAACAATTTGAGGCATTGAACATAAACAAATAATGACGTTACCTCAGGGTGCATGTCTTCTTCCTGGCGGTGTCTGTTGACAGAATTCAGTGTCTCGTTGCTGCAGTTAGGTGGTCTAGATGTGGGTATGCGGTGCTAGAATCGAGAAGCTGTTTTATAAAGATACATTGTGTACAACGTATTTTGCTTTTCAGACTGTTGATTTGAAAGCAATATTTGGTGTCGTATACTATTCCTTATATTTTACAAATGGCAAATGTAAACCTAATCATGTGTTTTCGTATAAAATTGTATTCCCTCCTATTAAAATCCAGATAGGGCTATAAATATCAAATTCAGACAGAGAGTATCTTATTCTCGTATAATGGTATGCTAGACATCCATTTAATTCAGAATAAACCAGACATCGGAAGAAAATGTTTGGATTCTTGTGTGTTGTTGTTCTTCTTCCTTTGGCAAAACCAACAAGCATAAAAATTCCTTCATACCGTCATCAATACGAGTTATTCAGTCGTTGTCAGGTGAGCGAGAATAAAATGGTTCTATATGTCCATCCAATGACTATTCGTTAGTGTGTGTCTACATTATGTTATGTAAGTGAATGTGTGTGTGTGTGTGTGTGTGTGTGTGTGTGTGTGTGTGTGTGTGTGTGTGTGTGTGTATTTTGTCGAGTACGTGTGTATTTATGTATATACGAAGTTGCAGCAAGTTCCTGTTTGTGAAGAGCAATAAATTGTTACCTTATCTTTTCTCACCTTGTCTTATCTTGGAAGACATTAGTTATCAACTTTTCCTGGGCCTACGAGACAAACAGGAACAAAAAAGTGTTGTTGTTTTTTGTTTTTGTTTTTGGGTTTTTTGTTGTTGCTGTTGTTGTTGTTGTTGTTGTTGTTGTTTTGTGGGGGGGTTGGGGGGTGGGTGGAAAGTGTTTTACGGCTTTCACAACTGCATAAGGTCATATATGAGCGCACGGAACACATTAAAGGTATGCATGGAAAGCCATACGAAAAGAAAAGAAAAAAACACACAACGAAAATCTGCAGTCCTCCATTCTAACTTCATTTGGGAAAGTTCATCCCTTTGGTCGCCTAAAACTTCTGAACCACTTAACTTAAGAATTTGAAAAAAAAATTAACGGTGGTTCAGAATCATTTAAAGGGCGTACAGTTACATAAAGGAGTTTAATTTTCAGATTTTCATTAGTTTCGTTCAGATCTCATCTTGGGAAAGTCCGTCTTCTAAGACACCATTGGAAACAAGTGAGGCTTCCCGTTCACAAGCAGTGCACACTGGTCCACACTGACTTGACGATCGATTCTTTTGAGTCCGTTAATCGAACGGGTACCTAGCTATTAGTTATAATAATAATAATAATAATAATAATAATAATAATAATAATAATAATAGTAATAATAATAATAATAATGATAATGATGATGATGATTATGATGATAATACTTTTTCCGTCATTTAATGACGATGACACTGTATCTGCAGAGGAGAATATTTCTTATGTGGGGAGAAAGAAAATTAAAAGGTTAAGATGACCGATGGCTTCTGTTGTGGCAGAGGAAAGTTTGCTACATTTTGAGCATTTAAAAGTACAGGGCGTCTAATTTTAAAAAATGACTCACTTAAAGGGCAGTAACTCGATCATCTCGGCACCAATTTTAACAAACCTTAGAACAAACAAAATTCAGCCATGAGAACATCAAGTCTGTAAATAATAATGAAAAAAAATCAATCAAAGCGTTCGACATATATCAAGTTTTAAAAATGTTAGCCAAATTTTGATAAAACACAAATTTTTACTTCTTAAAAGCGTTCAGCTACAGTTACGTAATCGGTACGTTCTTGTTCCAGGACAAGGGGCGGTAGATCTTTCCTACCAGTAGATCAGGGGTGTGGCTGAAAGACAGCATGCAGTAAGAAGTAGCCACGGAGTAACAGTAGAAAGGCTGCAGATAGAGCCAGGAGCCCAGAGGAGGAGGCAAAGGGGGTGAAGGGGGTGGGGCAGAAAGTGGAGACTAAAGCTGACCACAGAACTTTGCAAAAGAGCAGGAAATGAGGTGAAAGGAGACAATTTTAGAGAAGATTGTTTTTTTCTGTCGCTACTCGGATTCGAACAAGGATCTCTGAATGAGAGGCGAACCCCTTAACCTCTAGGTTTCGAGAGCCCCCACAGAAAAGTGTGTTCAGAAAAGGTGAGCTCAAAATCTAAGAGGGAGAAAGAAAGCCCTTTTGTGCTTACTGGACTTCGAGAGTCAACAAGTCTATGTTTAGAACTCATAGCCCCCTTTGAAGCCTATTACTTATTATTTCTTGTTCAATGAAAGCAGCCGACAACAACTAAGATGGCAGCTACTTTCTCAAGTTCTATCAACAGCCATTTTAACATGATTGTTTCTTGACTTGGTGCTCAATTTGCCATCTACAGAACAAGTCTGGTTCTGTCAGATTCTCATCGCGGTCGATGTTCTCGGGAAACAGTTCCAAACTAAATGCAGTCGAAATTGTCCAAGATAGCTACCCGTTATCGGCAGAAACATGGTTGTCTTAGATGGATAGACCTCCTGGATAGTGTCACAACAATATTTATTTTAAAAAACGTTGGGGTTTTGTTTGTTTGTTGTTTGTTTTTGGGTGGGGGGAGGGGTTGTTGTTCTTGTTTTGGAGGGGGGTGTTGTTGCTGGGTGTTTGGGTTTATTAAGGAGGTCTGTTGTTTGGTTGTTGTTGGGTGTTTTTTTTAAAGGGGGGGGGGGAGTTGGAACTAGCCATTTGTACAAGTTTTCCCAGGCAAGTGCATCGTTTCTCCATTCTTTAGCACAGTGTCGACTGCAGATGTTACAAGTCAAACCGCTGCTTATTGTTGTGTGACAGTGTCAGAGGTTGACGTTTGCTCTCTCTCTCTCTCTCT
>NW_004797588.1:99888-101184 GCF_000002075.1 Aplysia californica | reverse complement strand
GGGCATTGTAATGTCACTGTCCAGACATCCACTCATCTAAATCAACTATATTTCTCCTCGGCAATGGGTGACGTCTTGGACAATTTCGAATACAATATCAATAATACTATTCATCACTTTCAAAAGAATTCAGACAGAATCTGCCACGGTATATCAAACATTATGTGTACTCTGGTAAAACGTTGACCTACATACCATGATCCACGAGTACAAAGCAGTAAAACATGTTTTTAACACTGCATGGCTTTGGGGTTTAACTGCACTTTAAAATGAACTGGGTGCATAATTGGTAACATGGAGGAGAATGATAGACAACATACATGAACATACATGAGTCTGGGCGACTCTGATCGCGATTTCTGAACCGTGACCAAAAAAAAGAAACCGACATGGGCAAAACGAAAAAGCATAGTCTGGTGCACAAATGTCATGTTAGGCATTGCACTTTGTTATGACAGCAGTGAAAAATTTAGCATTGTTATTAATTTTATGATATGACGGTCGTGAAAATCAGAGCCACAATGCTCGACTGATAAGCAGTGAAATAATTATGACGAAGTGCAGGTAATTCTAATATTATAAAACATTGGCAAGGACGTTATTCCTTCACTCCTTTGCATTTTGCGGGGTCGGAGGGGGGGGCGTGTTTTTATGTGTGTATATATATGTGTGTGTGTGTGTGTGTGTGTGTGTGTGTGTGTGTGTGTGTATTGTACGTTTGGGTGTTGTGTGTGGGGGAAGGGGGGGAGGTTATACTAGTCAGCCCCCTATGCTTTACTGTCGTCGATAAGAAGGTATTCTAAAAAAGCGGAGCTCTAGCCCAGCCATCAGGACACCAGGCTACGGAATTGAGAGAAAAGTACTCCGGACTCCACCTAGATTCAAAGTAATTCGAACCTAGAACTTCTGGAGTTGAAGATCAATTTCATAATCATCAGGTTTTAAGCTTACGACTAGACGGCGGCTTTGTCATTTTGATTGCTTGAATTAAAGACAAGTGTAACAATACTGTAAATATGTATATTAATGATTCGGGAAATCCTAAGGAAGTTATACTAAGGTCTTTTGGGAAACCTGTAGCCACGTCGAGTCGGTCTAGAAAGAAGAAATGCCGTCTACATCGTAGCTGGGTACCCGTCTGGGTCGAAGAAACAGTGAAAACAGGACTGACTTTTTAGCATCTTGAGGTGTGTGACTTATTAATGCATCGATAGGATTATTATGGGGCATCTCTATGTCTGTCTGCTCTCTCTCTCTCTCTCTCTCTCTCTCTCTCTCTCTCTCTCTCTCTCTCTC
>NW_004797588.1:97489-98929 GCF_000002075.1 Aplysia californica | reverse complement strand
TGGGTGACTGATGGACAATGTTATTGTTGTTTCGGTCTGCTGCTTTTTCTTCTCTTCTGGGTTTTACTGTGAAAATGAGGTCGTTGTTGAGACATCAAATTATAATTATATAAGATCTATTATGCATAATCATATAATATATATATACATGTACATATATATATACATGTAAATATATGTATATATAATGTATAAAATCATTGCTGCTCGACAACTTTTTGTGATCTGTTTTATGTGTTTTTGCCATGTTTTTTTCGGTATTGTTTTTATGGGGGGTGTATAAGAATGGTAATTATCATGAAGTTAAAATGCATCATAGTAATTGTTCTGACAGAACGCTATACCGGTATATTTAATGAAGGACAATTGCTATTGAGAACAGCTGGCTGCTTGTACTTAACTTCACCAGCGTAATGCTTGTACTTGACCCTACCTGGGAAAATGGGAACATGACCAAGTTGATTAAACTCGATGTAAATTACAACACGACAAACTGATGATGATCTCCAGATGGTGTGTGTGTGTGTGTGTGTGTGTGTGTGTGTGTGTGTGTGTGTGTGTGTGTGTTGGGAGGGGTGGTGGTGTAGAAGTTATAGTCGTGATATTCATACTGTTAAATTGCACAAAAGTATCATTATTCATATTGTGACAATAATTGTCCTTTCATGGGTGTAGGCAGGAATAACAACTAAACCCGTAGTCCTATACTACATCCCAATGGAGACGAATAAATAGCGTTATCACTACGGTATCCTGTGGAATCAGTGGGAACCAGCTGATGTAGAACAAGTCGTCCAAACTACGTAGGCATTGGTAGAATCTACTAGTGGGGTTCTGTATTTAGAACTCTTATGTCAGCTCCGTCGCAACCTTGGCTAAGTATTAGTTTTAGTTTTAGTAGAGGTTTAACTGGGCTCCCAACTGCAAAGGTCATATGAGCGCCAGAAGATTATAGCTGTCACAAGAGAGTAACAAACACATTGTGTAACGAACACAAAAAAGAAGAAGGGGAGATAAGGACGATAGATGTTTGATAGGAAAGAAGAAGCAAACCACACCAGAGCACCCGCCAACCACCCACTTGGCTAAGTATGCACACGCTGTTCCAGGACTATGCCATAAAACCTTGGATATTGACCCCCAGCGTGTACAACGGGCTCGTGGTTGTTGTTTTTTAAATAACAGAACAGATGTTGTTTCGCTCTTCTATTTTTTCTTACAGGAAACTTATCCACAGGTAGAGCATAATTAGTCCTACATCTGTCATCACCATCATCATTGGTAGCAGCAGCAGTAGCAGCAGCAACAGCTTAACATTATTAGAGATAACTATCATGGGACATTGATAAGCCTGTAGATAAAATTTAATGTATAGAGCCAGGGAGAGGTTGCAAGGAGGTTGGGTTTTTGGGTTGGGGTCTGGGGGGGTTTTTTTTTGGG
>NW_004797588.1:92013-95796 GCF_000002075.1 Aplysia californica | reverse complement strand
GGTCTACACACACTATACATCCGAAGCTCAAGCGATAGATAAATAAATAAATAAATCCACTTAATTTAATCATATTACTGCTAGATCTAAATTTGTCTCTTCTTGAGAAAAGATTTTTTTTAAATTTCTGAATATTAACGCTCTAGCAGGGAAAAGTTAATTTATTTGTAAAAATTCAAATTAGATTTACTGTGTTTTTATTGCATTTTAATTTTTCTCCTTGCTGTTTTTTTTGCTACAGAAGTAATGAGGGATTCTGGGCGCATGAGTAGGCCTATCTTATTAAACTGCCACTCTGTTGCCAAAGAAATAATAATAATATTCTCTTTCTTTTTGTTTTATCCATGTTATATCACTTCTGTCTTATTTAGTACTACGGCCATCGTGAAAAGCTCAAAGCAATCGGCAGAGAGGGAGACTTGGAAAGCTTAAACCTGAAGGCCTTGAAAATGGCGCGAGAAGTTGCAGACGCCAATGGTTGCCTGATGGCGGGAAATATTTGTAACACGACGGTGTTTGATTTGGCCGATCCTGGGACTGTGGAGATGGCGCGAGGAATGTTTAAGGTTAGACAGACAGACAGACAGACAGGCAGACCGACAGACCGACAGACAGACAGACAGACAGACAGACAGACAGACAGACAGACAGACAGATTGACTGTGGAGTTAGCGTGGGAAATGTTTAAGTTTAGACAAACAGACAGACGGTCAGGCAGACGGATAGACATAGAACTAGAAAGAAACGAACAAACACACAGACAGACTGATACATAGACGCACGAATAGACAGAAAGACAAATAGACAGACAGACAGACTGTGAAGCACGCGGGGGAAATATGTATAGTAGAAAGACTAATATCATCATCATCATCATCATCATCATCATCATCATCATCATCATCATCATCATCATCATCATCATTATTGTCATCATCATCATCGTTGCTGTTGAAAATTGTAAAAAGGTAAGAGAAGTTGGGTAGTATACCTCGTCATCTAGCGATTCGTCAGGAACAGTGTCAGCTTCTTAATTATTGTTCTCTAATATCATTATCATCGTTATATAGGTTTGATTACTGTTATTTGTGGGGTTGGGGTTTTTTTGGGTTATTTTGGGGGGTTTTCTGTGTGTATAAGTATTATTTCTTCTTTTTGTTTTTGGTTGGGAAAAAGGCGGGGGGGGGGGGGGGGCGGCAGATGAACAAGAAAAAGTCTCATAACTTCAAAAAAATGTGTGATAGTGTATTTTCATCTATTGTCTTCTTCTTACCAGGAGCAGATTGAATGGGCGCTGAAGGCCGGGGCTGACTACATCATTGCGGAGACGTTCAGCGCTCTAACCGAGGCGAAAACGGCACTGGAAGCCATTCAGCAGTACGGCAATGGTGGGCTTCTCTGTCTTTTTTGGGTCTACTGCTGTTGTTGTTATTGTTGTTGTTGTTGTTGTTGTTGTTGTTGTTGTTGTTGTTTTTGTTTTTGTTGTTATTGTTGTTGTTGTTGTTGTAGTTGTTGTGTGTGTGTGTATGGTAGCCTATCCGTTCGAAATGTCTGAAGCCCCGAAGAGCGTGCTCTTCGCCAGGGCCACCGCCTCTCTGGGGTAGCGGGTGAGGCAGTCCCAGAATCCTCCCCAAAGAGATGCCACCGCCGGACCTCCATGGCGGGGCATCTCTGAAGCCAGTGCTCCAAATCTTCAGGCTCCTCGCTGCACAATGGACAGATTGGGTCTGATCTTTTGTCTATTCCATTTTTGGAGGCCCGCAGCCCTGAGAAGTGACCGGTCCTGATTTTTGCCAGTAGTGACTGGTCACTGCGGTACTTAGTTTGAGCCTCTCGTTTTATAGAAATTACGCTTTATATATTTCCTTCGTTCACGTGTAGGATGTCGGAGGGTTTTTTGTGATGAGTTTTATCTGGGCGTACGCACTTTCATAATGTGTAATTTGGCGGCCTGGACCCGGCAGCGCTGTTGCCAGTTTGGCATTACTGTCAGCGAGATCGTTGCCGAGGATATCGCAGTGACCAGGGATCCACTGAATGGTGGGTTGGGAGTGTTGCATTATTTGTTCGTAATCACATTTGGTCGAGGGATGGTGATGTTCTCACTAGTGCCATGCATAGCGATTGACTGTCAGTGAAGATAGCAACCGAGCTGGATGCATCGCACTGTTTGTCAATCCAGCCATTTCCAAGGCTCTCCTCTCTTCCTCGAAAGAGCACATGAATATGGTGCCTTTCTCCCTCAGTGTCTCGACAACGGTCGGGTTGGACGGGTCCCCCGTTATGATGACGACCCCAGTGCCGCCGTCCGTTGTTCCTGCCCTAACCGAGCCGTCAGTGTAGATATTGTACTGTGCGCCAAGCTCTCGTGCTCGACGAACAGCAGCGCTTCGAATCTTTGCACTGGAGTCACTCCTTCCACTTATGCCGTACAAGTGGGGGTAAGCGATGTCGGGGTTGATTCCCCCTTCCCACGGCCTGGTTTCGAAATAAGTACTGAGCCTCCTCTCGCAATTGAACTGATCTGGGCTCTTTTTGCTGGCGTCTTCGGCCTTTTTCCGGAAATCTCTGCGTCCCTTTAGGCGTCTGTGCACTTGTTCCATTGCCGCAATTCGTCGGGGGTGGTCGCTGTTCATTCGCAGGGCCTTCTCTCTGGATCGGAGAAAGTTAGCATTGATGGTAGACTCAATGCTTTGGACCCCCGTTTCAGCTCGAAGTGCCTCGATCGGTGAGGACTGGGCTTTGGTGGTGATCAGTCGCAAACATCTGCTTTGAACCACCTCCAGATTATTTATCAGTTTTGCTCAGCCTCAGTTGCCAGCTACTACTCTCAAAGTTCAGGACACTTTGTATGTGAGGTAGACCTTTCGTAGGTCATCTTTCCTCCATCCCCATTTTGAGCATCCTCGTCTTCGGTGTGGCCTTAGCTATTACTGTCTCAACCTGTTTGCTGAACGTGAACCTGCGGTCGAGTGTGACTCCCAGGAGTCTTGCGTAGAGCTCATACTTAATAGTCGAATTATTGATCGTGATGCTTGGTCTCCATTCTGAGTCAGATGTAGCGAGCGTGAAGAATGTAATCTCGCTCTTGGAGCCGTTCAGCGTGAGTTTCCATCGCCTGCTCCAGTCAGCAACGGTGTCCACCACTCTTTGTGCCTGACTTCCGGCGTCTCGTTCCGTACGTGATGAAACGAGGATAGAGACGTCGTCAGCGTTGAGTGAAATTGTGAGATCATCCGGAAGTAGTTTCACCAGTTCGTCGATATAAAAGAGGAAGAGGATGGGTGCCAGGACGGAACCCTGTGGGAGACCTTGTTTCATTTTCCTACTCTTTCTCAGTATTCCGTTGTTGTTGTTGTTGTTGTTGTTGTTGTTGTTGTTGTTGTTATTGTTGTTGCTATTGTTGTTGTTTTTGTTCCGTTGTTGAGGTTGTTGTTGTTATTGTGGTAGTTGTTGTCGTCGTCGTCGTCGCCTTTGTTGTTGTAGTTGTTGTTGTTGTTGTTGTTGTTGTTGTTGTTGTTGTTGTTGTTGTTGCTGTTGTTGTTGTTGTTGTTGTTGTTGTTGTTGTGTTAACACTCTTTTGTCAACTTTAGTATGGTAAGACTACAAAGCTGGCGATGATAGTCAAGGACAGGTTTCGAAGACTTTTTGCTAGTCCTAACTTGTGATCGCTTCTTCAGTTAATTGTTAAGAAAATGTCCTCCCTTTGACCCCTTCACTACCAGACCTGCTATTTTATAACCGTATCAAAGAGCGTGTACAGTCTTTAAGGGGGGGGGGGGT